>NW_024540172.1:0-12885 GCF_016647785.1 Suillus fuscotomentosus
TCGTCACCTAGTACAACCAAAACTTTGAGAGTTTGCGTTAGAGCTGGTACTTTCAATGCATACTCGCCAGCAGCGTCAGAGGAGGAAGAGCTTGTTCGTTCTACTAAAAAACCGTTCAGGAAAAGTGCGAACCATGTTCACGGAAGCATCAACTAAGCCCCAAAAGTCAAACCAGAGTTCAACATGATGATACATCGACGTACCAGCATCCTACGGTCTACATCAGACTTCCAAGCTATGAATCCTTCGAACGCCGTCTGCGCACTTTTACAAGCACCGGACATTAAGCACAACACTCGCGCTAAACCAAACCAAACACTCACAGAGAAAGTGGAGTAACGAAAGCAATGAAAATATTATGACCGAGGATATGGCCATCTTTGGTTTGTTCATCAATCATGACCAGTTGCGGAGATTTGAATGCTCTTATTAGGGGAGCTCAGAGTAGGGCAGTCGTGAGTTGTCAAGGGCTAAGAAGACTGGCGCCGTGGTCACGTGGTGTGGAATATGAATCTATTGCATCCGCGGTGGGTCGTGAAATCATGTAATGTGGTATGCGTCGTTTTACCCAAGGCTTGCCATGACGAAGCTGCCGATAGGGCACACTCTGGCGCCGTGTGGTGCGCGCCATCCCAGCATGACCCGTCCACCCGGCTTAGAATATTAGTCAAAAACGAACCTATGGTGAGTCTATGTGAACTTTATTATGACTCAGTCCTTCTGATGCTGAACCATGTCGGCAGTGAAGCTATCAGCACAATGTAAGGGTCTCGAAGCTGCACTCGCTCAGATGCAACAGGAACTCATATTCGAACTTCCCCTTATCGTGAATGGCTCGCCGGTCTGTGCAGCTGTCAGCATGTCACTAGCCAATTCGTTGACGACTCAGCTTTCTGTGGATTTTAGATTAGAACTGGTAAACTTGCAAAGCAGCCCATACTCTCCGATCACGCTCGCCATCTCTGCACATACCACGAGTCAGATGATTTGACTGTAGTCAGCCGCGATTGATGGTGCCCACTGCCAAGGCTGAGTGGGAGGCCTGTCTTTGAACAATCTCGCCGTCTTCTTCCTGCGTGCTGCAGAACTTGTTTAGCGGCAAGTAATTCAGCTACCTGCTTGGTCAAGAAAAGACCGCTTGGCAGGCCAATATTGATGCTGCCTCCGAGGTGTGTAAGATGATATTATCTTGATGGCAGTTGATTGATGTAACTTCGTAGCTGTTGGACTTCTTCCGTTTCGGCGTCAAATATGTTGAGGAGCTCTACGCACAGCAGCCTCCTAGAATATGGAAGTAAGTCCAGTATGGGACACTGGCAAGATTTCCGAGATGATTTTGATAAGATAGAGACCTTTGGTCTTATTGAAGGCCGAGTTAAGTATACACGTAAATCGTGGAAATTGAAAAATTTTAAGGGCTCGAGTCAAGTGCGTCTCTCGGTTAGTCGGGAGCACGATGTGATTAGGTTTCAAGTTTGCAGCCATAAGAACTTGGGCGAGGGCCAACCCTTGCTTCGCTTCGTACTTCGCATTGTACGCCGCATCAACATGGACATGGTGGTAAGTAAACTACAGCTGAGAGACGTCATACGGCAAGTCAATGTTAATTATTATATCATTTGTCATCTAATGGTGTAACTAATACAGCTCCATTCACTTTTACTCCCATCGAACACACGGTATCCCCGAGCGAGATCAATGCGGTTATGGACAGAGCGCAATGGCCACTACGTATCTTATATCACTCCCTGGATAAATTGCTACTTTTTGCACGCTGCACATGCCAAGCCTGATTTCATCACAGACGACATCATCAACAAAACGAAGCTCCTCGTTGTCAAGGAAGGCCACTATCGGGATCCGTTCTCGTTGCTCAAAAAGGCGGTTTCTGTTGCTAATCAAAAGGTAAATGACGACGAATTGCAAGCGATAGCATCCCTTATGCATGAAAATGGAACACGATGGTTGAAAGCGCGACTAGAGGATGGCTCGCCATCTCGTTTAAGACCGGCGGACCTCCAGGATGACATAGTGGAAGCCGGGCGCAGGGTACGAGATGAGCTTATACTACGGGGGGTCCGTGAAGACAATGCTAGGAATGTGGCGGACGTGTGGTGTAATCAAGTATGTGCCTATCATTTCACGAACTATTCACTAATGACATACAACAGTTTCGAGATGCGGAGCTGCAAGGCCGCATCATGGGTCATTGGTCGACCTCTGTGTGCCCTTGGTTGTACAATGAGAAAAAGGATTCCGCAAAGGAGAAGGCTGTTATGATGTTTTTGAACAAAGTTAGTAGCATTCTATGGAGTTAACTTGCTAGATATCATTTACTTGCTTGATATTCACTAACATTGTGCAGTGCAATACTTGGGTCGACGGGGTGATTATCCTGCAGCAGGGCAAGCCGGTCATATCGAAACTTCGCAAACGTATGTGGTTTCACGCAGGCAACACTTCCATTCCTCCTAAAACTGGTGCGAACATAACTGCTCCTATTGGGCCCGGTTCTCGCAAGCCTGACGGCGTATTGATGGACACAACGAGGCCTATCAACTCCATTGAATGGATGGATGTTATCTCTGCGCTAGAATTCAAGTATCGCAACACCACAAACCTCATGGAGGATGCAACGGATTACATGTCAGAGATAGCACGACTCGTTTTGACGAATCAGATCGATCGGCGATACTTCGTGGGTCTGCTCTTGTTGGGTACCGATCTCTTCGTGTACACATACACTCGCGGCGGATCGTCAATAACTGCTCCAATCGACATATATCACGACGTTAATGGTTTCCTTAATTGCATGGCGTGGTTCAAGCACGTCGACTTGGAGTTCCTCGGTTATGATAATTCTATTATAAGAAGCACCGGCGGCTTCAAGATGGCCTTGAAGGAAGATGCTCAATCAGTGCATGAGGCGATGACCGATATCGTATCAGTGATCTACAATAGCAATTCGGCCATTGGCCGTTCTACCAGGATCCTGGGCCTTACCTACCAACGCACCACTGCTGAGACAGACAGCTTGATCGTGAAGGATGTGTGGCAGCACGTTGAGCTCGCCTCAGATGGAGAAATTCACAAGTTGCTGGAGGATCATGGGCGTATCGATAAGATGCGCAAACGTTTAGGCAGTAAGTCCAACTTAGATTCATGACGCGCATGTTGATCTGATTGAAGTAACAGGCAGGTTCCCAGAACGTATTTATAAAACGGCCGCAGAAACCGGACTTACAGAAGAACTGCTCCAGTCCTGGGGCACTTCGCCCCAATGGGATGATTCGAACGTCGAAGGAATGTATCCCTGGCATCTTCCTATACGAGATAATCGGTTTTCTGTGAAACCTCTCGAGATGACAGATGGCAATGACGGCCAGAAAGCTTTAGACAGTGTGCCAAACATTTTAAAGGAAATGACTGAAACCAGCGACCCTTTAGTCCACTGTCGCACAATATTTCGCACCCCGGCCGTCAGATGCACTTGGTTCTCTTGTCGCCGTGAGTTTTTATATTGTGTATTGGATTCACTACTAGGTAAGCATGTAATCACTACCGCGCCTCCTATCTCGTCTCACACATTATCTGCAGGTCATCTTGAAGCGTGCAGGCGTGGGATCATGCACCGCGACACCAGCGACGGTAACGTTTGGTTCTGGGTTCCCCAGACAGATCCCCAATATGCAGTTCCAGAATGGTATCTATCACCCCAGAATGGTAAACCAGAATTTTGCACCCTGGAAATCCCTGCACCCTGGTTTCCCAAGCGTCCTGGGATGGCCGGTGATTTCGGCCTTGGCCTGAACATGTTGGATGAAACCGGTGCGGCCAATGCTGTAACTACCACTGTACGTCCTCGTGTCATTTCCGTCTCTTTGTGCTCATTTTTTTCGCAGGGAACTTTCCCTTTTGGCACCACCGCCGACTCAAAAGAGGCTCCCCACCTCACGCACGACCTAGAGTCATATATTTTCCTGATTTGGATCGTGGGCGTGAATTTCAAGGGTCCGTACCATCAGGTCGAACACTGGACTGATCCTCCAAAGCCGGGACCCATTCCTGACAACTCTATGCCCAACGACAAAGCCAGCGACCTCATATCCAGCAAATTCCAGCGACCCTCCTGCCACTGGTCTGGCAAAGGTCAGCCTTCTACATCGGTTAAGCGGGTTTCCGCAACGCAACGCACCTCTGCCATAAGTGGCGATGAGGAGTTTGAAAGGCGGAATGCGATAGTCCCTGAGTGGGCCAAAATGGGCTCTCTAGACCTGCGGACCGAGCCTGTGCTGCGCCAGAAAAAGGCCGTCTCCTGTGAGATATTCGACCTGTCACTCCATCCATATTGGAAGGTCGGCAAACTCAGTGATGGATGGCGCAAGTTGTTTAACTTGCTGTGGCCAACCCATGAAGACAGTCGCACAATCGATGAGAAACGCTCATCCTTGACCCACGCCGCGCTCGTTAGTGTGATAAGGGAAATGATACCCTTGATACCCCCGGCTGATGATGGAGCGCCCAGCAAGGTAGTGGTCGAAGATGCTCGACAGAGGTACTCATCATCTATCACTCGCTTAGTGAATGTGGACAGATACAAGTTTGCCCCTCCCATCTCTCCCTCTTTTTATGACTCTGGAGCCTCGGCTCCACCACCATCTTCCGACCCTTCTCGTGCTGCACTGTCATCCGCTCCATCTTCCTATCAGTTCATCATGTCTGGTCCGGAGTCGATGTATCATTTATCTCAGAAGCGCCCTTCAGACACATCCACTAGCGGACCTTCACCACAAGGAGGCACTTCTTCGCCTCAACCTGCCGGCAATATTGGTAGTCGTACCTCCGGCCCTGTGTCTAATAGTTCTGGCAAACGTCGGAAAGTCTGATCTGTTCACTTCTTAATTCGTCGTTTGTACATAACTTATTCGATCGTGCATACACGGCCAACTGCCGCAGATATATCTGTACAAGCCCCCACTTCATTTAACCTGAATTCCGGTTTCTTGATTTATGTCTGTGACCCGTCCATTATTCACTATATCAGAATGGAGCGGCATAATTGTCAAAGTAAACATGTGACCAAATACAATAGCCGCAACCCATCACCATCATGTTGGTAAGTAAGGGAGACTAGTCTCGCAGTTCACTTGATTGGGAGCGCTCACAAGTACTCTCGGCGTCAACGCGCGAGAGCACGTGTTCCATCATGTTCGTAGCCTGACTTGTTGCGTACCACCACTCTGCTCTGTCTGCGCACCTGAGACCCTTCCCAATTTCGCTAGCTTTACTTGGGATCCAATATAAGTATAACCTATTCATGTCACAAGTATCAAGCACGGACGACGCCGAGGATCAGCTCAGTCACAACGCTGAGCAGCCTCCCCCGCAAATTGACGCCATAGGACCCATCGAAGAGTAAGTTGCAGCTTCCTGGAATCTGTCACCCATCTAACAGCAAGACAGGGAGAAGATATCTGTTCCTTTGACGAAGCTGCCACCACTGGCAGAGATGTAAGGGTCTCTCTTCCCTGATGGGCGTCTGCGCCGTTCCTTACCAGAACTGCAGCTCGAATGCTGGGCCTTCACAGCCGTCAGAACCTCACATACAAGGAAGCACACCCAATGTTCCACCAGTCGCCGATTTAGTTCCGTGAGTTCTTGTCGACAATGGCGTCAAACATGCCCCTGAATTGTCTCAGCGAGGGGGAAAGGTCGTGGCGGACAAGGACCAGCCCACTCTAAGCGAATTGTGAGCGAAAAAAATAAGTCAAGCGATCGCAACTGACGACACTGTACACGCAGAGCAAATGTGATGAAGCAAGTATTGGACATTCTCCAGGACTCCACGATTGCGCCAAAGATCGGAAAGGACAAACGGTCTCGTTTCTGGGGGTGTACAAACGAGTCGCAGAGGAACACGACGGCGAGTTCCTTGAGCAATACACTACTGAGATGGACATCGTCTTCATTTTCGTAAGTTTAGCGTTCTTATCTTCGGCGCATTGAGACTGATGTTTGATCAGTCTGGTCTTTTCTCAGCTGTCAGCACGGGTTTCATCGTTGCGATGGAGTCTAATCTCAGTTCCGACCCCAGCGACACGACGAATGCCCTTTTGAAGCAACTCGTGCAGATCGGACTCGACAACCTCGCTGAGGCGGGCACCGCTCCCGCAGACACAGAATCTACGTGGTCGCCATCTGCGTCGGCTGTGAGGATCCAATTGGTCGCATATTCAAGCTTATCCATGAGCTTGCTCGCTGCATCCGGGGCTGTACTAGGCAAGCAGTGGCTCGGGTGCTACAAGTCGAACAGATATGGCCGCGGCTCGGAGGAGGGACGAGGCAAATGCAGGCAAGAGAAGTTCGACGGCAATGTTATCTACTATCGTAAATATACTCAAAGCTCATTTCACTCCTCAGGCCCTGTACATGCGATTGGCGCATTCGCACAGCGATCTCTTCAACAGTTAATCACTAATCTTCATAACTGGCTGCATATTGTCCTCCGCTTTTCCACAAAGGTCGTGGACTCAGAAGCACAATTGCTTGGACCGAATTTAGATGTTTCGTCGGACAGTTGACTGGCATATCCTACCTGTGGTTTGGCGCCATGGGCATGGGAGCGTATTGCGGTCAGACTGGTTCAGATGGGGAGCGCTTCAAGGTGAGGCGTGAGCAGCCCGCAGCCTGCAGCCTGTACGCTACATTAATCCATGACCGTCCCTTCTAGGTTCTGGATAATGCGTATGAGCTCGGTTGTACTTTCTGGGACACTCCCGATGTCTATGGAGACAGCGAAGAGATCATTGGCAAATGGTACGTCATACTGTACTGTGACAGTACTATTAGGCCCTCACAATTCAGGAGCGCAGGTTCAAGCTGAACCCCGAAAAGCGTAGCAAAATATTTCTTACCAAATTCCGTATCATCGTCAGTGGATCTGACGGTAGAGACGTTGATGGGTCTCCAAAATATGTCCACGAGTCATTTGCGAAATCACCAAGGTTGCTTGGCGTTGACAAGATCGATATTTACTATTTGCACAGGTGCGCCTAGCGTGTCAACAGGTCACTCAAACTTCATTATCATCGTCATGCAGACCTGATCACCAAACACCTATTGAAGTACGTCTCTGTATGTGGACCCTCTGAATCAATTAGGAAACTGTCGTCATCGCTGGAAAGACAGGGGAAAGTGAAATATCTTGGGCTGTCAGAATGCACTGTGGATACCTTGCGCCGTGCTCACAAAGTGCACCCTATCGCTACCGTCCAAGTGGGGCATTCGCCTTTCACACTCGGCACTGAGGACTCAAAGCTCAATATTTTGAATACGGCTCGCGAACTTGGAATCAAAATCATCGCCTACTCGCCTCTTGGGCGTGGTTTGATCACGAGACAGTATGTAAGTATCGCAGACCAGTAAAACTGATTTGGATGCTCACCGGACGAAAAGAAATTTTCAGATGACTTCGAAACCAATGACTTCAGGGGGATGATTCCCAGGTACGTGTCATGTCATTGTCTGGTAGGGGCTCACGTGAACTGTACTTGGTTAGATACGCAAAAGAAGACTTCCCGAACATCTTAAAACTGGCAGACGACCTCACGAGAGTAGGCGAGCAATATAATGCTACCGCTGGACAGGTCGCGTTGGCTTGGCTTCTTCCCCAAGGTGAAGATGTCATCCCCATTCCCGGTACAAAGGTCAAGGTCAGTAGCTATATAGCCTTGGGTATTCATGGTTTTGACTGGCACAGTATCTCGAGGAGAACCTCGGTGCTGTCAACGTGTCGTTGAGTCCTGAATCAGTCCAGGAAGTACGTGTTATTGCGAAGAAGGCTGATTGGGTGGTTGGGGATCGTTATCCTCCAGCGGCCATGAAGGCGCTGTATGCAGAGACCCCACTTCCGAGGAGCACCTGAACTGCACTTGAACTCGAGCCCCATGGACTCATTCTCAATCATTACAATTGTACTTGTACATACATGAGGCAATCTCAGATGCATGTTTCTGTCGACCGATGATGAAAGGTAGTGCTGAACCATAAGTTTCTGCGCATTCGAACGTCCTACCGTGACTTTCCTATATACAAGGACACCCCTTCGGTTGGCTCTTGGACGATGTTTACAGTAGCAACTCATCAAATATTAGCACATTCTTTGCAAGTAGATAGTGTTTCTTCGTGTTCCCACTCTCGACAATGTTGTGTACAATTGACTGAGTGAAGAAATCAGTCCGAAGGTCGAGAGCATGATTCACGCCAGCGTCAAACCTCAACGTGTGCCATCAGTGAACCGGTGAACAAATGAGAATGGTATTTAAAGCATATATTGTTGGAGTCGGACGCACCTGAGGGACACCTGTTCCCACACATGTTAGTGTCGTCATCAGGAAATTCTCACATTTACTTTATGTACTTAAATGACTTAATAAGCACAAATAAGTAGGAGTGCTGGATAAGTACATCAGCTTCTTTGCCGCTATAGATGGAAAAGATGATGGCCTTGGCAGCCCCCTTGGTGCACTGAAGGATGTTGCGGTTATTCAGGCTGCCTTGACTAGTGGTGGCGAACTCATTGATCTCGAGAAACTCATCAGCCAGTCCTAGATGGGCATGTGGCACGGAAAAGTCGCGGAAGTATATGATGTACAAAACAATCGGCATGTAATTATGGGATTTGTTATCGACGGCAACCGTTTCTTTGCGCCATACACATGTATGTATTTTGATGTCGTGTAGTTTCGGATGCTATATGTTTGCTATGTCCCTACTATCCCTTCCGGTGCAATCGGCACCCTAGGGAAGTCGGCAGGTCACACATTTTGGCAGGAAAACGTTATGCTTTTGTTACAATTGGTCACATTTCGTCACATTAAACCCTGCGAAAAAGCGTGACTGCCGACTTCTGTGGGGTGCCGATTGCACCGGAAGGGATAGTACTAATTAGAATGCGTGATGGTATGGAAAGACTTTCAGGAATTTTAAGCTACGTCACAAGTCGACAATGGCACCCTGATGGAAAGGGTAAAGCGAACTAGGCAAGATTGGTTCGTAGTTTGTAAGTTTTTGCGATATTGTGGTGAGACGAGTAGTGGGATGCATATAAGTGCAGGCAGCATTGAACAATTAACCCTACTGATGCGACCAGGTCAAAACCACCTGTGGGTGCAAATTGAGTGATGGAGATCTTCAAACACAATTTGCACACCTCAGGGATTATTATGACGATAGCCCACAGTGAAATCAACTCCACAATTAAACCAGGGGATCCAGACTTCCTGCGCAAAACTCAAAAAACGAATGGTTCGATATGCTGAGAAAAAAGTATCGAAAACAGAGGCGACATAGCGATTACAAAACGCGGAATGTCCAACAGTGAAGAAACAGACGCTTATCGTATACCAGAAGGCGGTGGCAAGGGCTGAGTGGGAGGAAGAACAAGATTTGTAGGAAGACGGAGATTGAGATCGGTAAACACCCTGTATATTACACCCGCCGACACACCAGCCTTGATCAGATATTCAGGAGAAACGCCCCAGCCTAGGAGATCAAGTACGATGTTCTTAGTGTGATCCAGGTCTTGGCGAGTCACTGTGAGGAAAGTTTCAGTCGACATTTACATTGTACAGAGGAATAGAAGTGTTGACATACTAGGTCCCATATCCGGACGTTGTGGTGTTGTTGATGTGGCGGTCAAGCCGCAGGCAGTGATTGAGGGAGAAGGTAAACGGGAGCTCTGAGCAGAGTCAGAGGAATGACTTGTGCCACTTGATATATTCAACAGCTGGCCCCCGATTCCGGGAGAAGTTGAAGCGGTACTTGATGTGTCTTCCTCGGAAATCTCTCCTTCCTCTAGGTTATCTTGATCTGTTACCGCAGTGATTGACGATGGAGTCTGGAGCTCGTCAGATTGCCCATACTCTAGAACTGCAAGCGCTGGCTTCAGAGATGTCTTGTCTGTCATGTTGGAGAAGAATTAGAAGCTATAGGACTTAAAAAAAGTGACAGGCTATCGAACACGATGATGGCGAGAACATAAAGTTGAACTTCTAGTGCTGCGTACTATTGGAGTTGCCCACCGATTTGTCACGTGCTAAACGGCAACCAGCAACTTCGCCATGCGAACTTCGAAGGGATGGACCATTTTTGGTCTCACGTGACGCCAAAATGGTCGTGCAAGTGAAGACCATTTGCAAGACCAATCGTACGTCACGTGACATTGGTTGAGAAAACGCAGGAGGGAGACACAACGCTAGCTATCGTGCGGAACGGGGAGAGAACGATTCACTGCTGGGGATGTAGTGAAGAAAGATCCCTCGTCTAGGGTTTCTAAGAAGTCACTGCAGCAACTAAGTGGGGCGCATGGTGGAGTGACCATAAAACGACATACGTGAGGACTAAAAATTCGTTCCCTAAGGTTTCGGGCTGATACAGAAATGCGCCAGAAGGAACACTCATTGGCCATGCGGTGGTAGCTGGAGGAGGAGGCATTGTTGAACCATACATAGGCTCTGCGTAGATCGCTCTCAGCACGGGGAATATAGAATCATGATATACGCACGAGCCATCGACCTTGCAGGATCAACACCGTTTGACGAAGTAGTTGGAACAGCATCAGAACCCTGCTTCCCACCAGTCTTCGGTGGTCGCTGCTCGTCATGGCAAAGATGACCAATCTCGCGCTTGATACTACAAACATCAGCACATGCAACCGTGTATGTATCAAGTATGTTCGAGGGTGCTCACCAGCGTTAGCAGTGTCTGCCTTCGTCGCAAGTCATATGACTACGTCGACAATAGAGGCACGCGTGGTTGACCTTTCTTCGTTTCATAGTCTTTCTTTTCTTTGAAGGATCGTCGGCCTCTGGTGTATGGGAAGTCGATTCTGGCTCATGGTGACCAGAAGGATCCACTGCTGGGCCGGCATATGGATGGGCGGTAACAGCATAGTTTGTCATGGTGTGTGTGGGATAGATTAATCCAAAGTATACCAACCAAGGAAAGATCGAATGAAAATCGAGTAATAATATTCTAGTCGTTGGCTCGTAGGTGGAGTTTCTAGGTTTCTGAGCCTGATCACACGATTTTGGAAGCGTATAACATTGCAACGTATCGCCTGCTCACAAGGACCTACAGCATGCCGCGGCGGACCCCAAACACCTCGCTCGCTTGATACACGAGGAACACAGTACAAAGACTCATTGAGTGGCAGTCACGCTATGTAAAATACTAAACAACTGGCAAAATAGATACATAAAGCAAGAGCAGCGAGTTAAATTCCCCTGAGATACTTCACTAACTTATAGGTACAATCGATCACACACCAGTCCTCCAACGATGCTCGGGGGAAAGAAACAGTTCTTCTATCTGCCGCCCGCGTCGACGTTATCCCCAAACTACTGCAGAGGTGCGTAAGCATCTCTGACCTTCACTCTTCATGGCAAACTAACCTTAACGAGGAATTTTGCAGACTCTTTGGGATATCGCTGTTGGGTATCATAATCGACGTATGTTACGCCAAATCGTGTGATGTATCCATCCGCCCTGGGAGGAACATAAGCGAAGGGGGATATCATCATTCTTTCTGCCTCACCACTCAAAGTTATCCAGAAAGCCTAGGAAGGAAGGAAGGAAGGAAGGAAGGTATAAGATTAGAAAAGTTGATCGCGGATGATAAGAATACACACTCCACGGGAAATAGGCTCTGACATCGACGCCATCCTCAAGCACAGCAGCCTTGAGAGAAGCGGTGTTACCCTTGAAGTAGTTCACACGGGCGTTGTCCTGCAATGCCTCCTCAATCGGCTTCGAACTCTCATCTTTGACAGCGAATCCATTTTCAGTGACGCTGAAGTCAAGGTCAGCGCATCGCCCCAACTGCTGCCTCGGAATGACTCACTAGATGTGTAGTTTATATCTCTGTTAATGCCCGTCAGTAACCTTGATGCGTGTACATTATGAACTGGTGGGCAAACCTTCCAAATGTAATTAAGCAACTATTTTGAGTGAAGGAACCGAAGGTGTCAGGCATGTTTCTCTCATACTAACTATTTTACTCACATCGCGAAATCCTTCGGGGTCTGGAGTATAATAGGCATGTATGTCTCATATTCATATTATCTCGTAACTTACAGTCCTGCAACCAGGCACAGTGCGCTGCAACATCGCCGTGAATTACTGATTCCAATGCTAGAAGGCAGGAGACAAGTAACTTGGGTACCTAATTGAGTGCCGTCAGGACGGATGAAAGTATACTCGACGAAACCTTGGAATTCATCATCGCCGCCGGCTCCTGTAATGACAGTTCAGGCGCATGAGGGTTAAAGCGGATAAAATGAACGCACTGCACAAGTGGGTGGTGTAGGTGTTCATGCCATAGAAATCAGAGGATCCATTCACGACTTTCAATTCTTCCGGTGTAAACGCCGGCAGACGCTCCTGGAGCATCTGTTTCATGAATTCCGGGTAATGACCGAGATAGATCGGATCCTGGCAAATAGTATTTGTTTTATTTGCCAACTCGACAGAGCATACGACTTGAAGCTTACAGCGAACCATCCTATCAACCGACCGTCAGAGCAGACCGGATGCTGCAGGCACGGACCGAACTTACCAATAACTACGTCAAGGGCGTACTGTGCCACTTCCACATCTAAAATCACGGACGCGTGTCATCAATATCCGTTCATCATCATCGTATCAGCAAACCAGAAATTGCACTTACTCTGTGGACTGTCGTGGTATGGCATGGTCCAGTCACCATTGAGCATGATTCCGATCTGACCACCCTGCGCGGCCTTGAACTCCTCGCGATAAAGTCTGACTGCATATGCGTGCGATAAAATGACGCTGTGGCCAACTCTGTGGGTGTGTGGAATTAGC
>NW_024540173.1:0-12874 GCF_016647785.1 Suillus fuscotomentosus
CCAGCAGTCAAAGGTGGGACACTAGACTTTGGACCCGACTCTCTTACTTTCGAAAGTAAATTACTTGACTTTGGCTTGAGTACAACATATTACATTTAGAATAAGCTTAACCTTGATCTCGGAAGTATATGTGTAATGCAACTTGAGAATTGAATCACTTTGCAATAGTAATCATATGGTTGAGCATATGTTTGCACATGCGCGTGCCTCGTAGATGACAAGATTCTACATATGGTGTAGTACTCGCCAATAAAAGATTGTTATTGATGCGAAACTGATTCATCGCATGAATCCACATAGTGCATACATTGTTTTATTCCAATAGAATCTCTCTAATTTCCGAGAAGAATCACGGCATGCATACTCTCATCATGCAAGTCCTCATCATGCAACTTCTCACTGCCTAATATGGTGGGCTTCACTCGTCCAGCATATTTCTTATTGTCTACCGGGCTTCGCACCCTCTCAAAGCCTTCGCCCCTCTTCTGATCCTCAATGTATTTCTCTACCAAGAGACAAACATCATCCGTTAGGTCCTGTGGTCGATTAAATTTTTTTGAATATTCTTGCCAGGCATTTCCCAGCGGCGCCAATGAGATACGCGATGTATTGTGGGTCCTGAGGACCTGCAGCTTAGTGGGTCAGTTTATCTTGTGATTGTATGAAAGTGCTGACATATGCTATTAATGCCATTGCGATAGTTAGCTGGGCTATTCCCCGCACAAAGTTTTTCAGCGCTGATTCCAGAGGATGGTCATTTGTTGATTTTGCTACACTGTCCAGTTTGCGACACCAGATGGAGATGGTCGGTTCTGTGTTGTTCATAGACGTTGCCCCGAAGATCAAGCTGTGGTGTGTGCCATCATATGTCTTGCACTCTGTTAATTAGATCTTTTTTTTTTAATATTTCATGTAAATAGCATACCGTCACAGTTTGTACTCGGCCCTTGTCGGCATGTTGCAAGACTTGTTTCAGTGTTCCCTCATTTTTGTCAAAAATGTAAATTACTCCTGTGTCACTACCCCCAACTACGAGGGTAGCCTTCCTCCCAAAAACAACTTGCTTCGGGAATGTCTTGACTGGGTTGGTATTATAGGTACAGATACATACTGCATCCTCCAAGCGATGTAAACTGAATCCATTCGTGACATTGTCCATCAGGAACAACATTTGAGCTGCGTCGACTGAAGCATACCCGCTGTAGTGATATGGTAAGTGATCGTCGACTACTGATATAAAATATGATTTACATCAATGGCCCAGCACTGTTTGTGGTGATGACAATGCCATCTGTACCTCTGAGTGTATGTCTAGAATCGTATATTAGATTGATAGTGATTGGGTAGGTACGAACACCTACATCTCACTGTCATACATGCCGAAGACTAATATGTTTCTACTTGCAGTGCAGTTGAAATTCATGGTGCGTGGGATGGTAGTAGCGAGTTCAACACTGAAAATCAGTATCAACGGTCCTCTGAAGTCAAACCCCCATACTTGAACGTGTCTGTCTCGTGTCCCACTCACAATTCGAGTTTGTCCCCGGTATGGTCATATGCGAGACACATGATCTCCTTACCCATTCCGACCCTTCTTGACACTTTTGCGTCAAAGTCTTGTAAACCTTCCCCTGCTGGTGCCAAATCCCTATGAAACCCAGTCTGGTGCCATAACATAACATTTTGCGCGTTGCCTCATGGCGGGTAATCCAACATGCACAAGTCACCGGGTCGGCCGGATTTCGAACAGCTGGAGTTTGAGGTGGGGTTGGGAGCTGCACTCGCCTTTTGAGGTCCCAGATCCTCATTCCGTCACAGCCTGGGACTTGGTGAGTTAAGTTGTATTTTGTCATGCATATCAAACTAACCCCTGCTTGCTAACATATTTCCATTGCGAGAGACCGCTAAGCAATTGATGGTGTTCTTGTGCCCGACAAGGCGTCCTTCGAGGCGATAGTCATTGGAATGATTGGTGGGAAGTAAAAACATTGGGAGCATCAGTAAGTCTATCTTTGATGTCTTGAAGGACTTTAAAACTGACTGTCACAATAGGGACCATAACAACTGAATGAAAATCGATAACGACATCCTGCCTCACAACATTATCCTGGTGGGCATCCAATCTACGCCCGACTAAACTACTCATATTAAAAATGTCTCTTCGGTTCTGGTTGTATCAGGTCAGTCATGCCCTTGTCCTCTGTGCCTGTCGCTCCTTTTTATGAGCCTGAAGGCCCTCCCCAGTCCCTTCCATTATTGACATATCATACAGAAATGTTTTGTCCGACAACATCATTCATCTCGATATCTTGGCAAGAAGAGATGTTATTCTTGTCTCATAAACTCAAACTCACGGGGCTCACTCCAGCTCCTTCGCGTGTGTTCACTGCTATGTCTCACGTGGCTATGCCCATCCCTTCTAGCTCGCCCCCCAAAGTTGCCAAGGTCGTCTCATTTCCTACAGAGCAGATCAGTCAGACGTCAATGGGTTCTTCCTTATCATCTCTAGCCTCCCATGAATCCAAAATCCCCAAACCAGATGGTGAGACAGGGTGTCCTAGCCATGGTGGATACAACTTAGAAAGGGCACTCAAGTGGGATGCCAACCGTTTCAAGGTATTCAAGGTGAGATCGCACTTGAGCAATGAGATCTTCCTTGAAATTAATGACATTAGGAGTGCGTGCGCGCTTCAATCGAGAAACATTGTGACACTAGCAAGAGCAAGATATCGCAAACTCCTGCCGCACTAGATGTGGTTCAGATAGAGGTACATCTAGAATTTCTACATCTGTTTGATACTAACTTCGTTCGAGGTGCTCTCTCACTTTTTCGAACTCGATGATTATGATGGCTGTTGGCCAATTGGAGATATGATTCAGATGCAGCTGAAAAACACCTCTGCGAAGGAGCGACAGAGGCATGCAAAATAACAGTATCCAAGTACGTATAAACTACGAAAGTACAATTCAGTTTTTTTTAGTTGATTAAATACGCTCGAACTCCCAATGGAGGTAGTGGTGATGATCGAAGAACGATTTGAATTAGCTGATATGTAGTGATGACTTATTAACGCGTAATATGGCTCAAACACATTATATTGCCTTATTGTTTTTCTAATAGAGTTGTAACTACAATGTCGTGTTGTAGTTGCATTCAATTATTGCAATAAGGTACTTGACATTAGGTGAGCTGTCTTGAGATAAAATGCGCGCTACTGAATTATTTGAACTGCAAGATGTCTTGCCTGATGTCTTATTTCTTTTCGGATGACAATGATCCGCTCACCCCAGTTGTAGAGTCTCACCCTCTCAACGAGCTTCGTCCAGCAGCAAATATGCATATGTACCCACCTCGGCCTGCTGCCTTGGCTAGTCTAGATTCTCGTCTGTCAACAATCTCATCAGTGCCCGCTACATCAGTCAGCGAAGAGTTCACAATGCAATTATTTGATAATCCCTGGGAGTCTGCTCATAGGAAGAGAAATGACGATGACCAGCGGGTGGGTCATAGATACTTCTTTGCTTTTCTGAGCTAACAGATATTCAGCCTAATAAAATATTTCTCAAAGAAGACGATCAGTCGTCCAGGCTGCGGGATGATGTGCGCAAGCTGCAGTTCTCCAAGCACGATCTCTTACTCCGAAAGCGGCAAATCCAAGTACACTCCATTATGCATCTCCTCACCCTTGGCTGTAAGGTTAGACCTAGTATAATGGTAACTACCAGTTTTCCCATAGACACCATTCACAGCAACTACCAGCTACGCACTTTGACCTAATTCATGGCTCTTGCCACTCTGTCACCCACACCTGGTTCACACCAGTAATATGGGTATCCACACGAATAATCATATTTAAATGTATGTTTCAAATAAATGTTTCATTGATGATGACTAATTAAACACAAATATGATAATATTGGTACAATCAAAATAATAGACAAAAAAGCCCCTACAATCCCCTACCCCTCGTCGTCATCAAAATCATCCTCATTTTCAGCGAAATATGTGGTTATTTCATCCTCACCGGCTGTGTCATTCGCGCTAACTCTGGCGCCCCAGAGAACAGTGAAATGAGCCAGTAATACGCGCTGAATTGCCGCCTGCCTGTTCGCATATGCGGCAGCGCCAGCCACGATTTGTGCATCCTGGTGCGATAGGGTAGCAACAGATCCCCACTCTTTTGCACGCCATGCGAGAAATTGTCGCGTTTGCCACATTTCCTCCTTGAGAAGATACACTTCTTCATTCCACCGTTGTGCACGCGCGTGAGACTTTCCCCATTCTACACGCAACACTGACATTTAACATCAAAAAGCGAGTCAATCTATGCAACAGCAAATACACTCACCATCATTCAGACCCCCATCAACTTCATCATCCCAAACTCCTGAAGCAAGCCAAATCCACAATGTCGTCTGATAGCCTTGCCCAAATCCACGAAATGTGTCTCGCTCAGACCTTGTCCTTCCGCGCATTCCAGTAGTACTCCTGACACCCAACATTGTGTCAATGGGTGCCACAATATCCTTCGCCTCTAAACATTGAAATTCCTTCTCCCTCTCCAGCTCACTGATCCCAACCAGTTCGAGCAATGCTGACCAAGCAACACAATACTTTGCAGCAGCAGCGTTGATTTTGCTGTCAAAGCGAGCGAGAAAGGAAGTCACGTGAGTGTTCGCTTGTTGTCCACGTAAATCGAGATTGCGGTGCTTAACGAAATGAGATTTAGTATGTAATTGCTTGCGGAGCTTATCGAGTGCATCGCGACACTGCCCTTTGCGAAGCTTGGCCTCAATGCGAGCAATATCATTCCTACAAATTTCTTCTCGATCGCTTTCAGGGAGTGTTGATGGTAGCCAGAGATGTTCATCCTCAATGTCATCAGACAAGTCCCCATCGTGTTCTTCAATCCACTTTTCGATACCTGCCATATATACCCGCTGTATGATGCGGAAGCGGTCTAGCTGTCGTCGTAGCGTGACCCGACGTTGGTGAAGTTTAGCGTATTGATTTGCTGATATGCACAAAACGTGTTTTGTACATGAACATGGCAAATATTGAGCTTGTAATACCCTTCATAATGAGCCTATGGTTATGCCTAGAATTTTCTTTGTAGCACTCATAATTTATTTGAGTATTTTCGGGCTCAAAATGAGTGCAACGCTACTTAACATTCAAAAATAATACTTATACTTCTGAAAGATTGGTTTCGAACTTACAATTCTTCACTTAGTCAGCAATTTCTCACACCTCCTATAATTTTCTCACACATTTTCACATGTTCTGAAACATACTCTGTGACATATCCTGACATACATATTACATAATCGGTATGTTTTGTGTTACATCTTGAACATGTTTGCTTACGCAAGCCTTTCATTTTTACAATACCAAGAGGAAAGACTGAAGTACTTCATATCTTATTACATAATCAGTCTCATGTGACCTGGTGGCACATTTTTGACAACCATGTAGAGCTTCATTATGACAAGTATGCAAGACCCACACCATGGTATTTAACAAGTTAACAATCAGATTGCAACAAAGTTTGAACAAAGCTTTGAGTACAGCATTCAGGTAGTGCAGAGGCAGTGTACACAGCTTAATACATAGCCACAGAGCACAGCCACTAAATGATGACTTGAAAGATTCTAGAATATGCTATTAGATACCACTGGAGTTTGGTGGAATAGTCTGGAAAATTCTATGACATTCTTTGAAACTTTGATAGTAGATTAGTAATCAGTAGCATAGCCACTAGTAGAGTAGTATATAAGGGGCTCATTTCCCCTCTAATAAAGAGAGCTCCCAAGTTATCAGAGAGCCCATTTTCTTGTATTACCTAAGCTTGAGTGTGAATGAGTGATTGAAAATAAGAAGAGTGATCATAAGGCTCTTTTTAGATTCTCACCTCTAAGATTACTGAGTGACACTGAGTGAAATATTAGCTTATTTCATTCCACTTTTTGACACTGTTTCCCACGACATACAGAAGCACATTTGAGGCCACCATTGAGCCATACCTTTTACACTAGCTGGTACATGGTTATCAGTCGTCTAGTGCAATATATTCCAGTTCTCTTTCAGACACAGGAAATCGATTCTGTGGGGAGAATATACATATTTTCATTAGCAAGGGAAGACAAATAAGACTAACAGTCAGTCACTAATATTAAGAACTTGGCCATTTAAGACTACATCAAGAGGGTGTACTCTGTGGTTTCAAAGTCACATATTAGTTTGGGCTGATCCGTGTTAGAGGCTTAGTTTGATCTCCAATTGGTTTGTGAAGATAAGGAGTATTGATATAGCTCTGAGAATCATTGCATAGACATACATCTGTATTCGTTGAAGTCATAGCACTGCATCGCTGTCATGCATGGTATGTGATTCATACCATGTCAGATATATATAGAGAGTGATAAGGAAGATATGAGAGACTGTCTAGCCCTTTGTCACTAAGTTACCTCTCTATTTTTCCTTTATTTCATTGTCTTGTATTTTATTTCTCACTTTACAGGCTTATTTTACCTTGTATTTGTATCAAGCATGTGACCTTCTGTTTATTTCTCATTGTTTATTTTTATTTGGCTTCTTTCAGCCACCAAGTTTTGTATCTCTATTTATTTCTGACTGTTTATTTGTATTTGGCTTCTTTCAGCCACCAGCTTTTATTTGTCATCACATCATGTGACTGGGAAATATTCTGGTTTGTAACATTATTTAAGCTGACTCAACATGTTTAGTCATGATTGGCCATGCTTTGTAACAACATTTAACATGACTCAACATGTTTAGTCATGGTTTGTCATGGTTTCTAATTTCTTTGTAAGATTACACTGTATTTGTAATGTACTTAGTAATAAGCTGATTCATCACCTGGTTTGTAAGCCACATTCTTACCAATCCATCTGATTAATCATGCTTAGTAAGGGGGTTCCCAAAAGGTATAAAAGGACCCCATTTTCACCCATGAAATAAAATCCTCCCACTTGGCTCTTATCTCAAACCGTGTGAGACCACTAAGACTTAAAGTGCAGGCCAATATAAGTGCCTTGAGGTAATCTAAGATATCATTATCTATTCTAAAGTTATATACTACCTTACAGGGGTCGACTATATAACTTTCATTATCGTTATTCTACTCTAGGTTATATACTACCTTACAGGGGTTGACTATATAACCATTGAACAGCTCTCATTCTAAGCTTTATGTGTATTCATAAGACTCTCCCTTTCAACGGAAAGTGAGACACATCTAAGGACGACAAAGTTGAAACAGACTTTCATAGGTTGAAACACGACCTACTAGGCTGAAACAAACCTAACGAATTTATCCAGAACACAGAACATTCCACAACAACTTCGTATAAGACTACACAAGAAGAGGACAACAAACTAAATCCTCCCAAGAACTCACCACGTTACCTCCCACGAAGTAGAAAAGTCGGAGACCATGGACTTAAGGACTGGCAAGAAGTCTTCACCGTGTATAATTGTGTTGTCATTATACACAACTTTCATATAAGACCCTTAAGTAACAAGACATTGCGCCAGTTATTGACTTTCTTTAGGATCATAGCACTGCATCAAGCCAGTTACTGATTCTGTTTCCCTTTTAGTCACTGAGTACTTCCTTTGAAAACTCAACACACTTTTTCCCACGAACAACCACATTATTGACTGTTGGTATTTGTCTGAACCGTTGACCATGGTAGGATACTGAAAATTGGTGAATTTTACTGTTTTCACATCCTAGTAAGACATCGCGCTCAGAGATGATGTGACATCAACCTTGATTCATTGCCTGACAATGATCAGAAGGGAGTCTCATACTATTACAGGAGTAAAACTTACTGAGCATCTTCAAGAACCAGGGCCATATTCATGAAGGAACTGGGAGTCGCTTCATGCGGAAGTACATGCCCATTACTGATAGCAATCTTCTCCTCATCCGCAAGATTAATACGTACTTGAGCCTCTGAAAGATCTGTTATACCAGAGTCAGCTTCAATGACAAAAATTAAATATATGAACATTACTAATTCTGCTGAGCACGTATAGGTTCGGATTTGATTTATCGCATTCCCAAGCCTTGATCATTGCAGTCCATTCTCCTCGATGGATATCACCAATCACTTCATCAAAGTCACGCAAAAAGGACTGGTGACGAGCGTGCTCCTTGACGGCATTCAGAAGTTTTCTCCGTAGCGAGAGTCCTGTAAATCAATTGAATCATCATTGTATAGGTGGAAATAGAAAAAAAATCTTACCTAGTCCAGTATATTTACTCCAGTTGTGATATCCGAAATGGTCGTTGAGGACATTGTGTCGAGAACCGGGGCCCATTTCTTTCGTGCTGTTCGCAACATGATTCATCTCTGCCCAATTGCGCTCAATTCCCTCACCATCAGTCCGTCCTACGCCTGGCATGAGGTTCAACGAATGTGGGATTGCACATTTTTCCTCATGTGCAGGACAGTGAAACTTAGGGATTCCAAACATAAATGCCGCAAGAGCGACAGCTGCCAAAATCTGAGGGTGTTCTGGAAGGTCATCCATTCTCTTTGTAAGGTTGATTTTCCACTGGCAAGCGATATCGTAAGAGATGACAACGGAGAGAAGGAGGAGAGGCATGATGGACGAGAAGAAAATGAAATCCATGTTAGTGTCATATCCTGTATTCCGGACCTACATCCGATAATATTCCCACGCCTCATCCGGACCTTCAGATGTCCTATCCATGTCTCCAGTACCCATCCGGATCCCTGCACCTCTGCACATCCACATCCGCATGTCCACATCCAGATCCCTTATCCTTCGCAGCTAGCCTGCATCATTCATCCTTGTCCCGTTGCCCTAATGCCACATCCTATATATCCACGCATCTCATCTGGACTATATCCGATCCGGTCCGATCCGATGTATAGATCTGTTTCCTATCCGATATACGATAAGCTTTGTAATTCATTTCCTGTGCATATAATGTTAACACAGCCTATCCGGTATTCCTTGTTACTGGTATCTTGGTTATATCTATTACCGGTATGCTTACTGATCTGTTAACCTATGTTCATTTCCGACTCGTGTTTGTCAACCTTTGCATATGCTTCATACATAGCCTCGGACTCTGCTTATTGATCCTTCCGTTATTTCTCTTAGTATATAAACTCGTGTATATGTCTTGTAGTACCTCAGTCTGAATATCATATTAGTCCTCGCACTAGTCTTCACTCTAAGTCCTCATATCAGTTCTAGTCTTCCAACTTAGTTGTTATCCATCTCAGGCCTAGGGAGTTTCTCCCTAGGCCGGAGCTCTGCTTATCTGATACTCTGCTCATCCGCTCATCTGATCCTCCGTAGTTTCCGGAAGTTCATCCAGATCTTTCCCGTGGTCCTCCTGACCTATTCTGCTTCGGACTTTGTCCTTGCAGCCTTTCCTCTGTTTACTTCTACTCAGGACAAGTCCCGAGTAGCCATTATACATATCTGTATCAGGACGAAACCTCATCGTAATTTCCGGAAGTTCCTCCGGAACTTTCCCGCACTCATCCGGAAAGTCCTTCCGAAGTTTCCCGCACCTTCGGATGTCCTTCGGATGTCTTCGGATGTCTTCGGACTTTCCTTGGACACCAATCTGAAATTAAGGGCACATACTCGGGTAAGGGGCGCAGCGCACGAGC
Source organism: Suillus fuscotomentosus (assembly GCF_016647785.1). Lineage (NCBI taxonomy): Eukaryota > Fungi > Basidiomycota > Agaricomycetes > Boletales > Suillaceae > Suillus > Suillus fuscotomentosus. The sequence continues at coordinate 9,685 of NW_024540173.1, forward strand.
TGAAGCCAAGCCCCTCAGAATCAGTCCTACCCTTTGTGCATGGTCTTAACAGTTAGCGTATCTAAATTTTTCATTAGACAGTTGGATATAGACATTTTTAAACGCAAATACCTTTCACCCTTTTGAAGGTCTCCAACTCCTTGAGGTCGAACAAATTCATGGCGTGCACAAAGACATAAGCCAACACCAGTCGCTCGCAACCCACTCGAATACTTAGATTCAGCATGCGCCAATGTCCTAAAGCCTGAACAAGTGCTAATCTAGTGGGTTGGTGCCCCGTAAGCATGTGCATCGAGAGTGAATCTTTTTCAAAACCTACATCGGTTTGACTTGCATTCCTGAGTATGTACTCCGCATAAGGTTTTTCAGGAACGAAGTACGCCAGACCCGTGTGCAGCCCAGGATCAGCATTTGTAGAAGATCGAGCCCTGTCCTTGAGGCGGAAGTTGGCATCCATAGCGATAATTAGATAATACAGAAATCTATGAGGGGGGACATTTAACGGATGCAGCGAATCAAGAAAAAAACCTACTTCATTGATTCATCCACCTTGTTCCAGTCCTCCGGCAAGTTTATGCCAGGGTGTGGACAAGCAGGACATTTTACGGCTAATGCACCAGGCTGAGTCTCGTAGATGCCACCCGTTACATTGCCATGGCCAGCTTGCTTCATCACATAATTCAGTACTTTATTTTCGACTTAGTTGGACAGCCAAAGGTTGAGATTTGACCCAGTTAGGCAGGCCATCCAATGTGGGCCCATGTGTGCTTATGCACAGATGGGCCCACAGTGTGGAATAGCGCCCATGCTAGCGGGTGGGCCAAGTGTCGATGCCATAGCATGAATGGGACAATTGTAATGGGCCACAAGGTACATGGGCCCAGTTATATATCTCGGAAGGGGGGTACGGATGGGCCTAGCTACTTATTCTTGGGGAAATTTGATGTCGGAAGAGCCAACAGGAAAATTTTGAGCCCAAAATAGTATCAGGCATGGCTGGTGAATAGGCTCAGCTCGTATCAGAATAGCTTACGGATGAGCCCAGCTGGTAATTGACAGTATCGGAAGAGGGCACAAGTGAGCCGACCGGTCATTCCTGGGCCCATCACAATACTGGGAAGGGTTAGTGGATGGGCCAACTGGTTATTTGGGCCCAGTAGATACCAATTCAGTGTGCGGATAGGTCAAATATGCAAGACCTGGGCACATAACAAATTCAGGTGCGGATCGGCTCAGTACACAAGCATCTGGAAGGGCCCAATTGGTCCTCGCATTCAATATGCGGATCGGTCCGGCTGGTAAGGGTTAGGCCCAGTGCACCAATATCCGGAAGGCCCAAACTGGCCCAGCACATGTGCATTCATGCAGATCGGGGTGGGCCCCAATATGCAGGCAAGTCGGGTGGGCCTACCATGAAGGAATTTCCGGTAGTGATGGGCGAGCCATTAGTATATGGATGTGGTACTGATTTGGTAGGGGTCATGGATGGGCCCAGCAAGTTTTTTCGGCCCACCGGATATGCATATGATCCCACCCGGAGGGGCAACGTATAGTCCCATCTATTGTTTGGCCCAGTACATATGCCGGGTAGTCTTGGATGGGCCTACGGATGGGCCCAAGAGAATATGCATTTGATCTCGGAAGGGCCGACTAAGCTGAATATATGGCATGGGACTGCATTGTATTCTCGAAGGGCCAGCTAGTTATGTGGTCTGGCCCATGATAGGCATCTGATTTCAGAAGGGCCAACAGTTGTGCCCAGCAGGATATTCTTCGGCATAGTACATGTGCAAATAATCTTGGAGCGGCTTCCGGATAAGCCCAGTGCAAGTGTTGGATCTCGGAAGGGCTCGGCTAGGGAATGTTGGCCAAGTCAGTGCACTTTGTGTCAGAGACTAGTATTACAGATGCAACTGGTGCAACAGAAACGAGTAATGAAATATGGGACAAAGTTCGATACGAATGCTGATCCCGATCCGACGTTGATATACATGTCGGAGGGATGCACCATACGTGTACCGTCTGTGATGATGCGCGGGGAATGACAGCCTGTCATGCGCGGTACAGGCAGATGTCGGCGGATGGGCCTAGAACTGAACCTCATCTCAGCCAACGGTGGGCAGGCTATCGTACCCGGTACCGGCGGATGTCCCAGATGTAGATGGAACCAATACCTAGGTCCCCATCAACGACGGTTGGGCCTTCATATCTGAGACTGGCTGATGGCCCCAGAACTATGTCCCCAACAATGATGGGCGCGTCGTTGTATCTGTGACTGACTGACAGGTGCATCCTGTCTTATGCTCGGAAGGCTGTGGCACCCGGGCCCGACTGATGGCCCAAACCCATGGGACCAGATATCTTACGCATATTGGGCAATGGACGGGCTGTAATACCTGCAGGTCATCGGAACCGAAGAAAATAGGTCGCAATGGATCTCGAGACTATATTGGCAAAACATGCGCCAGTAGTCCAAGCGAACCCATTTGGCGGGTGGTTCCAGGTCTCGCCATAAATAGATCTTGCGTTTGAATGCTTGACGGGGAGGTGTGGCAGAGTTCGCACACCCACAGCCGTTGGGTCTGGTGCTGGTGATACAAGCTCTGGTTCTGTTGCCATCGCAGCAATCGGATTGTCGAGGGATTTTCCGGATGGAAGAGCTGGCGGCATAGCGGGGTCCATTGCTGATAGGATATGTTGCAATTCATGGGATGTACGGAAGGGGGATCAATATCAACCCGTCGGTTATGGGCATTCCGACAACTGTGGAGAGTCATATGTGTGAACCGAGTGTAAGACTATTGTAGAGAACCACCACGGCTACCATAGGCTAAACTCTTGGGATCTACATCAGGAAAGGCCGATCTACATTGCTTCCAGAAGATCCTGTATGGCTCCGACGGTACCGTCCACTCTGAGATCATTTTATTGCTGTATCCCGCTGAGGATGAGGCATTTATTCCATTTATGTACAGTAGAATCCTACTGAGACTTGTGAGAAGGCTGTGTCATCGGCAATCATCAAATTGGCTAGCGACAAATACAACAGATACTAATCTATGTCGCCATTTCTCCCAAAGTCATTGTATGTGAGCTTTATGATGAAAAAAACAGACTGGTATTAAGCAAATGCAACAAATGATAAATGACTCAAATGACCATCAGCGACCCTTCACTAATATACGGCGCG
>NW_024540174.1:0-12809 GCF_016647785.1 Suillus fuscotomentosus
TTTTCATTGCTACAGTTCTTGCCTATGGGTTCCGAATGCCCACACAGTAGGATATAATCTCACACGTTACATACAGTACAGTACTTCCCTTCCCTCGGATGCTATCCTTTGTTTTGCGGAGTCACTTAGACATTCCTAGTATCTTTGATCAATTGACAAGTTTTGATTCTCACTTACTTGAACCTGTGCATTCTCGACCGCTCCAAGAGTGTGTATCTAGTAAGTTCCCTACCTAGGCTCTGTGCGAATCCAATCCGTACTCGGGTTCAGACTTAGCATTCTACACCTAGTTATACCTCAGCCATAAATCTTGTCCATACCTACCCACAGAACCGCACTTTACCTAGAAACCTCTCACTCTTGCTCATTTCTCATTGCACCTTCATCGGGTTCGCATTCTCGCTTTCGCTCTCACTGTCAGCTTCGCTTTCCTTAATTGCACTTGTTCTCCTGCATTCCACATCTACTCCCTTTGCATTTTATTTGAAGGAAGTGCTTCATAGCAATCCTCTTGGGTCAATATAGCACACCCGCACTCAGTTGGATTTTATTAGTGCTCTAGCTTACTTGCTAGCCAGTCACTATTACTTTCTCATAATTGGAGCCCACTGTTACAAGTAACATCGGCTACATGGCCCCCTATCATTTTTCCCCTTCGTCCTCGCCCTCGTATGCCTCCGGCTCGTACTTCTCTACCGACTATCCGTTGACCGGATCCTCGGGACCGTTCCCATCCCTCGTCCCCCTCTTATCGCACCAACGTGCGCACGTGCCTTCGGGCTATGACTCGTTCTGACTCGTGCCACCAATGTGGCTTTCCTTATCTTGTCTTATCTTTCCTTTGACTCGTGCATGCTGCACATTGTATCATTTACCGTTGGCTCGTTCCAACGTTTCTCGGTCTCATTCCGCATTCGACCTTACATCACTAATCAGGCTCTGCTACCAGCGTACCTATACCCTTTCCATTCCCCCTTTGCCCTTACCTACAGTACGGTAGCCTTGCCCTTAACCCTTTCCACTTAGTATAAGTAGTCAGTCACTCTGTACTAGATTCCCTAACTTGAATCTACTCAATCTTCCCTCGAACATACTTCCCTCTGAAGCCCCCTCAGCTTCAGTCTCTAGTATCTTTTCTTAGGTGCTCATCGCGCCTAAGTCTACCTCGATCAACCACCTCATCGTTCGGACAAAACTGTCCTTACTTTGAGAACGTCAGTGACTTTGAAGACATCCGTCTTAGAAGTTACGTGACACGCGCGTCTCTGATATCTGCCGACTCGATGTCGCCAGTCTCAGTCGCTACACCGGACCCTTCCGGTTATGTCACGAATGTTAGCGGACGACGCCCCTCTTAGGGCTCCGCATAACAGATCTATTTGAGTGCGTAACACCCACCGTGAGGGGGTTATTTGAAGCTGGAACCAAGAACACCACTTAGATCCATGGAAACCTGTGATCTCCGTGCATTGGATTTGATGCAAGATCTATTCTACCCGATACTACCCGATATCCAGGAAGAACCCGAAGCTGGTCCGTCCAACCTGCGCTCTCAAGCATCCTCCGAATGATCCATACTGCAGAATATCACATCCGACTCTCCTGATTCCGCACATTCATCGTTAGCAGACCAGGAAGCAGAAGAAAAGGACTCCCCATTTCCTGGAGCATTTGACATTTCCCTACCTCGCATTTTTTGTTACTGTAGACACTCTTTCTACGGAGCCTTGCTTAACCCTGTCCCGCAAGCCTTCTCCAGAAAGACAATCCCTTTCGCCCCCGTGCCTTTTATACCTACACCCATCCCTTCACCGCACAAACACATAGTCAATCTTCTGCTTACAGTTCTGAATCCTGCGCTTGTTACCTTACCTACCATAGTTGTTCTGTGTCCTTCCGCACCTCTTCCTATTACCAACTGTCAACCCGCACTAACCTCAAAGATGTCTTCAGTTTTCATGATGCCACTCAGGAGAGCAGAATCTGCACCCAAGTTCGATGGCATGCCAGTGCGCTTAGTTCCTTATTTTGAGGAAATCGAAATTTTGGCCGGATATGCATCCTTTGATGCTACTCAAACCATCAAAGCCACACTCAGATATGCGCCCACCAGTGAATCAGAGATATGGGTACTACTATCTTCAGCGGCCAGGCAAGATTGGGACAAGTTTGTAAATGAAGTAAAAGTGATGTACCCAGGATGCAAAAGCGACCGCCGCTTTTCACGTGCTGACCTAGAAAACCTTTCCAGCGAGAATGCGTGCATACCTATGTGTTCGCATGAAGAACTCGGACAGTACTACTGAGAGTTTTTCAAGATCTCACAGCACCTCATAACCAACAAATGGTTAGCGGACCTCAAACACGACCACCTGTTTTTAGAAGGAATACATGCTACAGCCAATATGTCTATCAAGTGAAGACTAGAGATCCAGCTAACCTCGCACCATCCGGAGGACCCCTATGCACTTTCAGACATGTATGTGGCCGATATCTTTCTACTACCTAGCATCACTTCAACCATGGTTCCGCTACCAACCTCGACACCGCACGCAACGACTTCGTCTCTGGCCTACCTGCTGTGAACTATGCAGAGCGCACCAGTTCAACAACCTAGTCAAGGTGTGGTGGTCAAACAAGAGTACAACCTGCGACAGAACAATGGCTGTTACTTCTGCAGCAGAGACCATTTTGCCCGTGAATGCCAAACCCGCAAAGACTACATACTTGAAGGAAAGGTAAAGCGGAACAAAGAAGGAAAGCTTGTAATTCCCGATGGCCACAGTATTTCATACAGAAGGGAGGATGGTAACTTTCAACAATGCATAGATCATTTCAGATGCGAAGGACCCACTTTGGGTGCCAATGCAACAGTTTTAGGTAGTATGTTTGTCCATGCTCTGCCATCAGTGGAATCTGCGCTGGGTACCAACTCACCCGTGTTTATGCATACCTGCGCGAGCCACGGAGAAGAAGACCAAGACACGGAAGATGAAGAACTCAAGCACTTAGAACAGGAAGTAGTCAAGGTGTGGGAAGCATTTGTTGCAGTCAAGGCAGATTGAGCAACCCGCCAAGCAGACAAAGGTAAAAATGTATGGTTTGATGGAGTAGAACTACCCATGCACGCTAAACCAGGGCCTTCATCTAAGACGACTGATATGGTCGAAGAAGTAATTTCCCCACAGGTAAAGGCTTCTGGATCCAAGGCAGCCAACCCACCTACAATATCAAAACCCACGGCTGCAGTAAGCGTGCCTAGTACCTCATCCTCATCTTTGGCAACTGCAACTTCGTTGGCATCCCAGCCTGCCAACCCCTCTTTGACCCAATACCGGTATTCCTTCCCGTTGGAAGACAAGGATGCAGATAAGTGTGTGGTAGATCACATGCTTGATTCAAATATCAGCATACCAATGCGCAATCTCTTCGCTGTGTCCACTGACATCTGGAAGGTGTTCAAAGACATGACAACAACGAAGCACATCATCATTGGCACGCTCTCAGTCAATGAATTGTCAAGTACACCGGAGGCCAAGGACATTCTGCGGTGTCACAACGGATGTCTGCGAAGGAGTGACGACAGTCGCATAGTCGCAGAACACTTCGAATCGCTACATTGCATGAAGGTGGTAACCCACCAAAGCCGGGTTCTTACCTGTGTGCTTGACCAAGGCGCGGAATGCATTGTGATGCCGCGGTCGGTTTGGCAATCACTTGGCGGAATCCCGCTCTGGCCTGATCATAAACTGGTAATGAAATCTGTGAATATCTTGCGCAATAAAACATTTGGCATTATTGAGAATATACTGCTAGACTTTGGCATGGGCGAGATGCTATTCCTGGTACAGGTGGTCCTGCATGCTAACTTCGAAATTCTTTTAGGACGGCCGTTCTTTATGTTGACCAGTTGCAAGACAGAGGATCTGCCAAGTGGGGAACAAGATATTACCCTTATGGACCCGAACACGGCTAAGGTTATCCGCATATCTACTGATCATTCATTGAAGAAATGCCCGGGGTGCAAGAGTGGCGTGCATAGCCCTCCGAACCCGCGTAAGAAGGGTTTTTAGGGATCGATAATCCACATGACCCATGGGGAGACACAAGGACTAATTCTCTTCCACTTACCCCTTTGAATACCTTGGAATATATTTTACCTATCACTAACCCTAGTCTCGCACTATCTGCGCACCAATCTCTTTCTCTAAGCACTAATACCTCGTTTCCTCATCCTGACTCACATTACTCCACGGACTATATTTGTCTTGTTTCTACCTGTTCCAATATTAACTGTGCATCCCTCGATGCATTCTCTAGTGTATATTCCTTTGATGAGACCCAACGCGCGCTGGCATACAAACCAGTTGTGAAGAAGGTTCGCACAGTACAAACCTCTATGCCCACGGAATATAGAATCATACAGCACTTACCCGACGATCCTTTGGCCAGCATCCCTACACTGCCAACCCATCCACCCGACTTTGTTCTGGGTGTCCGCTTTACTCAAGAACGCGTGGACAACTTAGACCTAGACCCCGCTAATTGGTTATGGCCAGAAGAGCTTAAACTAGTACACTGGCTCATTTGGGTTCATGAATTAGCATTTGCATGGGACGCGACCGAGCGTGGACGTCTCGATGAAACCTATTTTTCCCCATACAAGATCCCTACCATTCCTCACGTCTCCTGGTCATAACATAACATTCCTATTCCACCCGCAATTCATGGACAAGTCATCCACATCATCAAAGAGAAAATCCATTCCAGAGTATATGAACCTTCAACCGTGGCCTACCATTCCAGCTGGTTTTGCGTAGTCACGAAGGACAAAACATCATTGCGCTTAGTACCCAACCTCCAGTTGCTAAACAAAGTAACCATCCAAGATTTGTCTCTCCCTCCGCTTGTTGAACATTTAGCAGCGCTCTTCGCTGGATCATGCGCAGTATTCGATCTCCTCAATCTATACGCTGGATATGATCAGCGCACGCTGCACATTGATTTGTGCGATCTCACTACCTTTGGAACACCACTGGGTCCACACTGGCTAACTATGCTTCCGCAGGGTCACGTGAATGCAGTTCAAGTATATCAAGGCGACACCGCATTCATTTTGCAAGACGAAATCCCTGACCATATGTTTCTGTTCATAGATGATGTTCCCATCAAATCGGTAAAAACCCGGTATCAACAAGCTGATGGCTCATATGAAACCATCACGGAAAACCCTGGCATTCACCGATAAGCATACTGGAGCTGACAGACTCTCAAGGAGACTGTGTGTTGATGATGACCTGTCTGAAGACGATGATCACGAGGATTGGCTTGACCGCTCGTACTCCCTTGCAGTAGAAATCCTGAACAATAGGGTATACACCATCAAATCCGTTGGAGTTGATATTACCCGTGTTCCGCAACTCGTACCCATACCATCAATGCTAACCCACTCACCATGTATCATTGAATGCTTAGGTTCCACTCCGCAAACTAGCAAACCATGCATTCCTTGCTCCGACACCACACATGAACAGGATGCAAGGCTAACCAAAGTAAAGAGCTTCCTGGATAACCGGAAAAGACCCGCAGATCTGTCAGATGAGAGTTTTGAAACCTTCGTTTCATATGTGGTGAAATTCTTCATATTTGACAATAATCTATGGAGAAAGCACTCTCAAGGTAAACATCAGTTGGTAGTACCGGAAGCGCGGCACTTTCAAATTATCAAACAAGTGCATAATGATCTTGGACACAAGGGAGTATTTAGCATCCGAACCCGTCTTTTCTTATGTTTTTGGTGGCTGATGATTACTGACGATATCAAGTGGTATAACCGGACATGTCACAAATGCCAGATCCGAAATTTGCGAAAGCTCAAGATACCTCTGACTGTGCCCATTCTGGGCAGAATTTTCAGGAAAGCACACCTTGATTGCATGATGATGCCCAAAGCGGGCGGATTCAATCACATAGTTCAAGCACATTGCACACTCATGGGATACCCAGAATGGCACATGTTGTGGAAAGAAAATGCTATATCTCTAGGCACGTTCATTTTCGAGGAAATCCTTTGCATATGGGGACCTGTGACCGAAATTGTTACTGACAACAGGCCTGCGTTTATAGCGGCCGTTGATGAATCAGCTGTGCGCTATCGGATTCATCCTATCCGCATATCACCTTACAATTTACAGGGCAATGGTATAGTAGAAAGGCGTCACTATGATGTCTGGGAGGCCATCATGAAAAGTTGTGAGGGGGACGAGTCCCGATGGTACCAATGTGTGCATAAGGTATTTTGGGCCGAACACATAACGATTCATCGCGCAACAGGTCTTCACAGCATGGAGCTAATCTTTCCGTTTGACCTTGTTGAAGGGACATTTCTGGTAGCATTAGGGAACTGCACGGGTAAACCCCTGGGTATTGGAGGCCATACCTGCACCTGCACCCAGCAAAAACCCATACCTGCTCTGATGGGTACAGGTTTTTGGCGGGTACAACAAGCTCAGACCTGTACCCACACCCATGCAGGGTTTACCCGTGGGTACCATAGGTATCACTGCCAGTGCTTAGCACATATGTCCAGCACAGGAAGGAGTGGAGGCACGGGCAAATTTGCTGGCGCGCGCTGGGTGTTCGTGTGTACGATAGAAGTTAAAGGTGAGCGTGTCGAAATGGGAGATGGTTGCGTGGTGGCGCAAGAGTGTGACATGTTGGGTGTCGCGTCCTCATTGCAGAAAATGGGGACAGAGTCAGGATGGCGACTTACTGACAAGATCCTTCCTTCCTCCTCTCGTTCCTCCTCTTTTCCTTCTCTCTTCATCCTGGTGTCTTCCGTGTGCATTTGAGCCACGCCAGCATTCACTGGCATGGTCTGAGCATGTATGCTCGATGCTGGCGAGTCAGTGTGTCGCGTAGGTGCTGGATGGTGCTTGCTGGTGGCATCCGTCAGTGTGCTGCACAGCGACGTAGTGGGTGTTGTCAAACGTGGCGTGGGGGACATGGTGAGTACCGCCAAATGTGAAGGTGTTGGTAGTGATGTGGTGGCGGGTGCTTCTAAAGAGACATGTTGGCGATGTCCACCTTGAGGCGCTGCCTGTCGAGTTTTCTGATTAGCATAGTTTTCTTAGACTAATTAGCAAACTTACTGTTGGTCCTGTAGATCAATACTACTGGTGATTAGCCTGCTTGGAGAGATGTCGGTGTGCAGAGACACGTTGATCCCAGCCTGAAGTTCGCGAGCTGTAGATGTACGGCAGCCTGTGTAATGGCTACCATAAATTAGTTTGTGAACTGTAGAACAAAAGGACACGACTCACAAGCAAAACGGCTCTCAAACGGATTGCGTTGAGAGTTATCATTTTTCCAAGCTTGATGCATTGCCAGCAGGAAGTCTGAGTGCTTCTTGGTGGTGCCGGTTGTAGTGTGCACGTGGGAAGTATGACATTTATGGAAGGCACGGTATAGCTGGGGTACGGGTAAGAGTGCGGGTCTTAGAATCCCGACCCATACCCATACCCCAGTAGTACCCGTACCTGTGACCCTCGCGGGTTACCCGTACCCGTGCAGATCCCTAGGTAGCATTACCCGGACAAAGCGAGTTTACTACGACGGACCTTATTGCATGGTGTGCGCATCAACTCCAGAAGCGCCAAGAAGACCTCAATGATATCAAGAAAAAAGTATTGAAGGCTAGGTATAAGTCAATCCGAAATTTTGAAGAACACTTCCACGACTCGATTAAGGATTATGACTTTGATCTGGGTGCCTTAGTGCTAGTGTGCAACTCCAGAATTGAGTACGAGCTAAATCAAAAGACGAAGCTGTGGTATCTCGGGCCCATGGTAGTATTGCATTGCACAAAAGGTGGGTCATATGTCCTAGTGGAAGTAGATGGATCTGTGTCCAAACTTCACGACGCGGCTTTCCACTTGATTCCTTATTTTCTGCGCAGTGAAACTAAACTATCAGTCCCACGAATCACAGGTTTAGGCAATGAAGCACTGAACGATATTGCTGCAGAAGACATAGAAGAACCCGAGGACGAAGAGATCAAGTACGACACCTGAACCTGCACATTCTTTATCACCCGCACCCTTAAACCACTCCAATCGCTTCCATTTCTGGTCATAAAAACAAAGACCTAGTACAATAGCCTCAGTTTAACCCTGGGATTCGACTGGTGTTCTCATTTTCCTTTCCGCTACTCATCTAGTATGTTACACACATTCCGCACATAGACTTTTATTTATATCACAAAGCACAGACATTGTTCAAAGGACTGGACTATACCGCGCATTCACTGATTACCATACATTTCCCTTTGAATGTGTAGGCAGCGCACCATGCCCTTCTTGATATGAGAAATCCAAATATGCATAACCGCATCCACAAGAGAAGAGGTTAGAAAACACACGCTGAAGAAGACAAGACGAGTGGTATCTCACAAACTCTAGTACCATTTATCCAATTCACCTTCTAATGCGCATGCGCTCATTTTATCTTACTCATCTCTTAGGCACACAGCAGAGCTAGGACTGGTCATTTGAAATTGGACATGGACATTGGACTCAAGACTTAGGATCATAACCGTGCTACAACTCAAGACAAATATTCATTCAAAGTGCGGTATTGGAATCTATGCTAAATTGTACATGGCACGCGGGGATTGTAGACAAGGACAGGCAAGGAAAAGTATCTAACCGCGGCAGCACCTCTTCTTGTTGCAGAGGTTGAGCAGGTCCACATCATTCAGAACCTTACCCATCATGGCCTGGATAGTGGCCATTTGCACGTAGACAGAGCGTGTCAGCACCTCTATCTCCAAGTCCTCCACATCCGCATCCTCCACATCGCCTAAAGCTAGAGCCTCCACCTCTCTTCTCTTCTTGCCGACGGCCGGACGAGCATCCATGGCATCCTCTTCATCGGACAACTCGATGGTACTGCGCGCGCTGTGGATGAGGACCTCTTTGGAAGGTCCAGCAACAGGCATCAACTCTGCGGTAGACGCAGTGCGAGCCTTCGGCTGTGGCAACGGCTTCATCGCACGACCTAGAAAAGGAGTTAGCATAGGGATTATGAAACAAAGGAGAAAGAGGCTTACCTTTGCCTTTGTGCGTGACATACTTACAGCCCTGGTGCGCAAACCTGCAGTTCTGGCAGCCCATACCTTCAGGACCTTGGCAGCAGATGTCCTGCTTAAGGCAGCGCTCGCATTGGTCCTTGTGAACAACAAGCGTTGGGGTGCCACTCATCTGAGGGGTCTTCTAGGAGAAGGTTAAGCAAAGCACAAGGAATCAGTCCACGTTGACAACCATTCATTCGTACATATTCATAAAGAATTCCTAGATACTACAATAGACAACATGCCCAATCGCATAAAGACCTCGCAGAGAGAGGCATGCATCAATCATGGAGCAAGATCTGGTTTAGAGGACATGTGTTCAATGACGATTCGATCAAACAGTTCAATGAAACTGCACATGGCCCCTCAAAGACCTATCACAGCAATCCCTCAGATCAGACCATGACAATATATTCGGCTACTGCCTCAAGGACATCGACAAACTCTCCATTAATGTCAGCATGAAATGGGAAAAGGACAAAGATCAGCCATTCGCAACTTACACTACCTGCATCGGTTTTGTTTGGGACGTCAGCAAACACACAGTCTCTCTAAGCCCGTTGAAAGTTGGTAAGTACTTATTGGCCATTCTCAATTGGCACCAGAGAGCAGTCCATGTCCTCCAGGCTGTACATGAGCTTTATGGAAAACTGTTGCATGCATGCCAAGTCATAAGAAGAGGGCGCACTTACCTCACATCACTAGAAGCTATGCTAAGTGTCTGCACAAAGAAGCCTCAATTACCACACTGCCCCTTCAAGAACATCAAGGACAATCTCGATTGGTGGTCGAACACACTGCAAAGTGGAGGTGTCTCCCAGCATATATACCCCCTAACCTCTTACTCAGACCCACAAGCTTTCTCAGATGCCAGCTCAAGTATAGGCATAGGCATTATCATCGGAAATTGGTGGAGAGCCTGGAGACTCATTCCCGGTTGCCAAACGCTCAACAGAAAGCATGATATTGGCTGTGCAGAAGCTGTCAGCTTCGAACTGCTCATCAGAACTCTCACCACTTTCCCCAGCTTGGGTAATGCACTCACAGTATATTGAGAGGTTGGTGGAAAGGAAGACACCGTACTAATAGAGAAGTCAACACAGTTTTCCGATACCTACATGAGCTCCTCCAACACTTACCCCAGTGTCTTGTGTTCCATCATGTCCCTGGCAGTCACGATGGAGAATCTCTAGGTTCCATGATATTGTACCTGCTTGATCATGCAGAAACTGCGACCAAGGTTGGTATTTACTTGTATTGTGTTGCTTGCTCTGACATTGTTTGGACTGGGCATTTCACTCTTGACAACGCATCCAACAATCACACTTCAATGCAGGAGCTTTCAACCCTACTCGGGCAATGTGGGATTGATTTTAATCCTGTTGAAAACAGGATACCGTGTTTCCCACATGTCATAAACATATGTGTAAAGCACATCATTGACGAATACGCTGTTACTGACTTCTCCATTGTGGATGATACATGAACAGTCGAAAATCAGATCATCAAGAAAGTAGATTATGTCCGGGCATTGCAAGCTAAGCCTCTTGAGCAAGCCAGGAACATCGTGTGATTGATTCACGCATCAAACCAGCAGCACGACAGATTTTGGGACACCATCCTTAGGGGTAATGAGGAGGGGTGGTTTCAAGATGACAAGGGCGAGCTTACACAGCTCCCAGTCATAGAACTACTCCTCGATGAACCTACTAGATGGGATTCAGTGTATGTTATGTTAAACTGTTTGCGGACACTCTGCCAGGTGAGATGCCATACCATCAATCATATATCATAGACTAACACTGGCTCAGGCAATAAGCGCGTTTTTTGATGCTTGGACTCAGTGCAACATATCTGAGAAAAGATTGAGTGAGATGGATTGGCAGTTTCTCCAGGACCTGGAAGTGATCTTGGAGGTAAGTACTATTGCATTTGAAACACATGATCCATTTAACCATTTCACACCAGGCACCCCATGCCACCCAGCAAAGCTCTCCAGTGAAACCACTCCCTCACTGAGCTATGCCATTCCAGTGTTTGAAGAAATGATCAAGAGCTGGGAATCTATTGGCCTGCACGTTCCTCACTGTAAGCCTATCGTCGACATAGGCTTAACTTGGGCAAGCAAATACACTAATCGGATGGGTGTGACACATGCTTATGCTGTCACTATGTGTTAGTCCTGTGTTTTGTTTTAATAAATGTTGATCTCATGATTACTTATGTAGTTATTGACCCTGTGATGCGGATGTCATGGATGAACAGTCAATGGGAGGAAGACTGTTAATAAAGCCAAGAAGTTTATTGTGAAGCTGGTATGTTTATTTAGTATACAAGCACAACTTTCAACTGATTTGTCTTGCAGATGCATCGCAAGAGAGCAGAACACTCTAATTCTGCATATTCTGGACCTGTAGTGGCTCCACGACCGTTGCCACACATGCTAGGCTCACGTCGCTATGGAATTCCTGAGGCACATGCGCATGCACTGCATCACAACAATGGTGGTCAAACGGTAGACCAGGAGTTCACAGTGTATGTCACGGCTACTCTTAGTCCCCAGGGAACAAGTATACTCGCATTTTGGAATGTGAGTCCATTGCCTCCTTAAGTCACACCATTTGTCATTAACTATGAGTTGCTGACCAGGCTTCACAGACCATGTTCCCAACCATATACTCAATTGCCCTGGACTATGCCCCAGTACAAGCTTCTGCTGTGCCATGTGAGCGGGTATTTTCATCAAGTAGCAAAACCCATACAAAAAAAAGGAATTGCCTCAGCCCCATTTTGATGGAAGCATTACAGATGGTCAAGTTCTTCCTGAAGAAAAAATGTCTTGACTTCACCACAGGTTGGGCGGCCTCTCTACAGGACATGGAACATGAAATAGTATATGACAGAGGTTCTAATGAGCAGTTGACACCTGCTGCCAGCACAAACGACACACTTCTCAGAGCCATTGCGGAGCATGAGTGTGATAACACCGAGGACACTGCTACCATCTACGACAAGTGAGACTTCTTTTTTTCATATCTGACTTTATTTCTTGCTGTTTGCTGTTTACTATTTACCATTTACCATCTGCCATTTAACTTTCATCTTTTGCCTCTTGTTTGCACTATTTTGCTCGCTCAATGCTCAACATGTTTCACATGCTTCTGCATGATCAGTTTCAACCTTTCTTTGCAATGCTTGTACCTGAGTGCATTGATTCTTTTTTTGAGCTCAGGCCATGCTACTCCTCATTCGAGTGTGTGTCATGCTGATGCACGCTAGTACCTGCCAGAACCACCACCAAAAACTCAGGACTTACTTGAGTAACATCCCACAGATGATCATAACAATAGCGACCTCACTGACAATCACGGCAGCTTCAATCATCATCCTTCTGAAAGTGATGAAGCCTCTGGCAATCACTCATGATTTGATGTGAGCATTTTACTCTCATTGCATCTATGTATTGCGGAATGTGATTTTGTTCATGTAGATCCTTGCTAAAACACTACTGTTCATGGAAACAAGGATGTGGGGTACGTATCCTTGTGACATAGTCATCTGAATTGGCTGACGGAAAAGCTAGAACCTGTCTTGGGACGTATGACACGAGCCAGTCCTACTGGACTCATGTTATTGTGAATAATGCATACAGGTCATGGTTCTGGATGGTGTATGTAAT
>NW_024540175.1:5000-7500 GCF_016647785.1 Suillus fuscotomentosus
ATCATTCTCACTCAATTCGTAGTCAACCGTCTTTCACCCGTAGACTTTATTGTTTCTGGACCCAATTGGCACCTCTGACACAAGTATAGCTTGTCCCCAACCGCTCCTCTTTGAGTTACAGCTATTTTCGCTGTTTTTCAGTATTTCCTTATCTTTTTTTCTCATTTCATAAACAAAAGCCTTGAGCCCCTAGACTTTATTTTTCATGCAGCCTGTGGGCATGGCTGCGCAAAATTTCAGGTCAGCATGATCAAATTTGGTGCATTTTCAATAGGAAAATGTAATTTTGACACATTTTGATAAGGAAAGTGTAGTGTTTTGTTGTTGTGGACGCAATTTTGGCTTGTTTGCATAGGAAAGTGTAGTGTGAGAACTAGTGGACACTAGGAAAGCGTTGTGGACGCATTTTTTGACCATTTCATAAGGTTTTTCCTAATGTGGCTGCAAAAGTCAAGGATTTGGGGAGACTGAATTCTACATAGTTCCAAAATGCTCAAAAACGCGATATAGTGGACGCCGTTTTTCACGCCTACTGCGCTCCGTGTACAACAGGGACAAACAACACAGCTTTCCTACTATATGGGGGCATGCACAGCAAACAATAGGGCTTATGAGAAAAACAAAGCTAATGGGCGCGTTTTTAGGGTTTTTGATAATGGACCCTATGCTTATGAGGTGCGTGCACGAGCAATGTATATGGCTGTTATACGGACGCGTTTTTGAGGGTTTTTGCTACTGCTTTCGTTAGGATACGAGGCTAATGGCCGCGAATGCGATACTTTTTCTAAGCTTTCATAAGGATATGAAGCTAATGCCCGCGAATGCGATACTTTTTCTAAGCTTTCGTGAGGGTACGGAGCTAATGCCCGCGAATGCAACAGTTTTTACTACGCTTTCGCTAGGGTAGACGGAATTGCCCTAATGGAAGGGCGCTCGGGTGAGGTCTATGCGTCGGACCTCATCTATGAAACCAGCCTTCGGTAAGGCTGTAGATCGCGAGGCCTGCCATCTCTTGGCCTCGGGGTAAGGGCGCATGCTGGAGGGGCGCGTCCTCCCTTTTGAGGGAGGAACCTACGCTCCTCTTCAGGGTCCTCCTTAGGGAGGATCTTGAAGGGGAGTGAAGGGAAGCGCTTCGAAGGCGAGAAGAGGGAAGGGGGGAAGGGGGCGAGAAAAGAAAAAGGGAAAGGGAAAGGGAAAGAAAAAGGGAGGGCGAAGAAGAAGAGCGAGGAAGAAAAAAAAGTAATGAAAGATAAGCGAGCGAAAGAAAGCGAATCGATTCGCTGCGTCGCATAAGCGAAACGCCGACTCTCGTAAGATTAGGTGTTTAGTTGGGTTAGTTAGGGCAGTGGTTTAGGGCAGGTCTTTCATAACCCTAAGCCTCATCAAGGAATTTGCTTGACTTCGGGCGTAGTGGTCTAGGGAGCGAGTCTTTGGCGCGATCCTAATGATCATTAGGGTCTTTTGTCGATTTTGAGTGTAGTGCGGTGGTTTAGGGCAGGTCTTTTGTCAGAGATTATGTAGTGTAGTGTAGTGCAGTAATGTAGACGGTGTATCATGAAACAAATTTAATTTGACTTATCAGGATCATGAATGTGTGATGGTCGCGTTTTTTGGGTTATTTAGATAAGGAAAGTGTTGAGTTGAATTGGTAGATACTTGTTTGTATCATAAAAGTGTAGTCTTTTGTTTGGTGAACGCAATTTTTGCTTATTTATATAAGGAAAGTGCTGTGTTGAATTAGTGGACACTTGTTTGCATTGAAAAAGTGTAGTCTTTTGTTTGTTGGACGCAATTTTGGCTTATTTGCATAGGAAATGTGCAGTGGTTGATATAGCGGACAGTTTTGACATGTTTGGATTGCAAAGTGTAGTCATTTGATATAGTGGACACCTGTCTATGTACGCAATTTTGACATATTTGGTGATTTTAGATAGACTTTCATTAGGTTAGTTGTCAAGAAAATAAGAAGTGCGCAAATTTGGTCATTTTGGGTAGACTTTCATTAGGAAAGTGGTGAAGAAAATAAGAAGTGCGCAAATTTGTTGATTTCACATAGACTTTCATTAGGAAAGTTGTCAAGAAATTAAGGATTGCGCAAATTTGTTGATTTTGGGTGGACTTTCATTAAGAAAGTGGTCAAAAGAATAAGAAGTGCGCAAATTTGTTGATTTGATATAGACTTTCATTAGGAAAGTTGTCAAGAGAACAAGAAATGCGCAAATTTGTTGATTTTAGATAGACTTTCATTAGGAAAGTGAAGAAATGAAATTTGTATAGCAAAAGTGTAGTGCTTTTATATAGTGGACAGTTGTATATGAACGCAATTTTGGCAATTTTGTGCAGCAAAAGTGTAGTGATTGATATGGTGGACAGTTGTGATGTGTTTGTGCAGAAAAGTGTAGTGTGTGATATAGTGGACAGTTGGATGTGGACGCAATTTTGGCAATTTTGCATAGGAAAAGTGTAGTGAATGATATAGTGGACAGTTGTGACATGTTTG
>NW_024540176.1:10000-12782 GCF_016647785.1 Suillus fuscotomentosus
ATTTGTTGTGTTTTTATATAGGGGACACTAGATAAGAAAAAGTGTAGTCCGCAGTTTTGACATGTTTGTATAGCAATGTGTAGTGTTTTGATATAGTGGACATTTGTATAGAAAAAGTGTAGTCCGCAATTTTGGCATGTTTGTGTAGTGAATTTGTTGTGTTTTTATATAGTGGACACTAGATAAGAAAAAGTGTAGTCCGCAGTTTTGGCATGTTTGTGTAGCAAAGTGTAGCATTTTGATATAGTGGACAGTTGCATGTGGACGCAATTTTGACATGTTTGCATTAGGAAAGTGTAGTGTTTGTGCGAGTTTTTTTGAATTGGTGGACACATAAGGAAATGGACGCAAATTTCACTATGATTCATTAGGAAACATGGCATTTTCGTGTTTTTTCTTATCATTCTCACTCAATTCGTAGTCAACCGTCTTTCACCCGTAGACTTTATTGTTTCTGGACCCAATTGGCACCTCTGACACAAGTATAGCTTGTCCCCAACCGCTCCTCTTTGAGTTACAGCTATTTTCGCTGTTTTTCAGTATTTCCTTATCTTTTTTTCTCATTTCATAAACAAAAGCCTTGAGCCCCTAGACTTTATTTTTCATGCAGCCTGTGGGCATGGCTGCGCAAAATTTCAGGTCAGCATGATCAAATTTGGTGCATTTTCAATAGGAAAATGTAATTTTGACACATTTTGATAAGGAAAGTGTAGTGTTTTGTTGTTGTGGACGCAATTTTGGCTTGTTTGCATAGGAAAGTGTAGTGTGAGAACTAGTGGACACTAGGAAAGCGTTGTGGACGCATTTTTTGACCATTTCATAAGGTTTTTCCTAATGTGGCTGCAAAAGTCAAGGATTTGGGGAGACTGAATTCTACATAGTTCCAAAATGCTCAAAAACGCGATATAGTGGACGCCGTTTTTCACGCCTACTGCGCTCCGTGTACAACAGGGACAAACAACACAGCTTTCCTACTATATGGGGGCATGCACAGCAAACAATAGGGCTTATGAGAAAAACAAAGCTAATGGGCGCGTTTTTAGGGTTTTTGATAATGGACCCTATGCTTATGAGGTGCGTGCACGAGCAATGTATATGGCTGTTATACGGACGCGTTTTTGAGGGTTTTTGCTATGCTTTCGTTAGGATACGAGGCTAATGGCCGCGAATGCGATACTTTTTCTAAGCTTTCATAAGGATATGAAGCTAATGCCCGCGAATGCGATACTTTTTCTAAGCTTTCGTGAGGGTACGGAGCTAATGCCCGCGAATGCAACAGTTTTTACTACGCTTTCGCTAGGGTAGACGGAATTGCCCTAATGGAAGGGCGCTCGGGTGAGGTCTATGCGTCGGACCTCATCTATGAAACCAGCCTTCGGTAAGGCTGTAGATCGCGAGGCCTGCCATCTCTTGGCCTCGGGGTAAGGGCGCATGCTGGAGGGGCGCGTCCTCCCTTTTGAGGGAGGAACCTACGCTCCTCTTCAGGGTCCTCCTTAGGGAGGATCTTGAAGGGGAGTGAAGGGAAGCGCTTCGAAGGCGAGAAGAGGGAAGGGGGGAAGGGGGCGAGAAAAGAAAAAGGGAAAGGGAAAGGGAAAGAAAAAGGGAGGGCGAAGAAGAAGAGCGAGGAAGAAAAAAAAGTAATGAAAGATAAGCGAGCGAAAGAAAGCGAATCGATTCGCTGCGTCGCATAAGCGAAACGCCGACTCTCGTAAGATTAGGTGTTTAGTTGGGTTAGTTAGGGCAGTGGTTTAGGGCAGGTCTTTCATAACCCTAAGCCTCATCAAGGAATTTGCTTGACTTCGGGCGTAGTGGTCTAGGGAGCGAGTCTTTGGCGCGATCCTAATGATCATTAGGGTCTTTTGTCGATTTTGAGTGTAGTGCGGTGGTTTAGGGCAGGTCTTTTGTCAGAGATTATGTAGTGTAGTGTAGTGCAGTAATGTAGACGGTGTATCATGAAACAAATTTAATTTGACTTATCAGGATCATGAATGTGTGATGGTCGCGTTTTTTTGGGTTATTTAGATAAGGAAAGTGTTGAGTTGAATTGGTAGATACTTGTTTGTATCATAAAAGTGTAGTCTTTTGTTTGGTGAACGCAATTTTTGCTTATTTATATAAGGAAAGTGCTGTGTTGAATTAGTGGACACTTGTTTGCATTGAAAAAGTGTAGTCTTTTGTTTGTTGGACGCAATTTTGGCTTATTTGCATAGGAAATGTGCAGTGGTTGATATAGTGGACAGTTTTGACATGTTTTGGATTGCAAAGTGTAGTCATTTGATATAGTGGACACCTGTCTATGTACGCAATTTTGACATATTTGGTGATTTTAGATAGACTTTCATTAGGTTAGTTGTCAAGAAAATAAGAAGTGCGCAATTTGGTCATTTTGGGTAGACTTTCATTAGGAAAGTGGTGAAGAAAATAAGAAGTGCGCAAATTTGTTGATTTCACATAGACTTTCATTAGGAAGGGAGTTGTCCAAGTAAATTAAGGATTGCGCAAATTTGTTGATTTTGGTGGACTTTCATTAAGAGTGGTCAAAAGATAAGAAGTGCGCAAATTGGTTTGCTTTGATATAGACTTCTCTTAGGAAGTTGTCAAGAGAACAAGAAATGCGCAAATTTGTTGATTTTAGATAGACTTTCATTAGGAAAGTGAAGAAATGAAATTTGTATAGCAAAAGTGTAGTGCTTTTATATAGTGGACAGTTGTATATGAACGCAATTTTGGCAATTTTGTGCAGCAAAAGTGTAGTGATTGATATGGTGGACAGTTGTGAGGG
>NW_024540177.1:0-12749 GCF_016647785.1 Suillus fuscotomentosus
TGCAGTATAACAAAGCACACACCAAGGTAAAAAGATATACAGCATTCTCGACCCAAACGAATCAATGATCGGTCCTGTCGTTTCCTTTAGGATCTTCTAGAGTGCACAGAAACGGTACTAAGGGTCGCATTATCAAGGTCCAATGTGGAGAAACAGTGTCTAATTCGGGCATCACACGCTGTCAGTTCGCTCAGTGATACATCTCTGAGTTCAAAGCAGGACTTGGTATCGTCTAACACCAACCACGTAACGCACATCTTGTTGGAAATACTGGAGGATGTTTTTCGAGCCAGAGCACGAGTCACGCCTTCCACTTTGAATGCGATCGTCGAGGTAATTATTTTTTCCCCAAAAATATGTGCTTCTGATCTAAATATTGCCTTAGACGATTCTCTGCACTGATGTCCGAATTGTTGGACTCAGACAAGTAGCGTGCAGCGGGCTTTACTTTCTGCACAATCATGCATGGACAATTTCTGACTCAAGTGCGGAGTTATCTGCCTCGATTTCTGTTTCGCGTTTGGTCCTCCATGCTGTAGATGCCGGGCGCGTATCGCTTTCAGAGATGATTGCCGAAGGTTTTGAGGTACGTGTTCGATGAATATCACGGACCTAAACTCAACAGCCTCACCAGAAATCCACACAAGCTGGCACAGTTGTCCGTGCTTGGAATATTCTACTGCTCGGTGTGCTTAGCGACTCTGCTGACACTCACATCCGAGTCTTATTACCGCAGTTGAATGCATTCACGCCGGCATACTACAAGTGCTTAGGCACATATGTACTCGAGGGGACGACGCCTTCCGAATCTGCTGTGGCAGATGTGGAACACGCTTTCATAGCTCTTAAGTTGTGGCTGCTGCTTGCACAAATGCCGCTTGCCAACCCGACGAGAGAGTCACCCAGCGTCAAAGTCATTTGGAACGAGTTGTGGCCCCCATTCGAAGCGCTGGTAAATCTTTTCAAAGCTGACAGTGTCCCGGAAGATCTCCTAGTAAGCATTCGATACTTGACCTCTGCTCAAGAATCTCGTGCTGACAGTGTCACATCAGCCACTGGCCACGACAATATGGGCTTCCGTAGCAAACTTATTTCTCTTTGTGCTGCAATCACGCTCACCTGTAGGGTTGGACACCGTGCCGTATGTGGTAATGCTGAATCGCTTGCGTGACTCTGGAAGACGAAACTCCGCACTTAGCAAGGCATGCTCTTCTGTCCTATCTTTGAACCATGCTTATTTATTTATATGCAGCTGTCCCGGGCTCTGGATGGAGAGCTTTTACCTGAATTGCTGCCTAGCGCGGTCATTGCTCAAGCAAAGCAGGATGTTGAGAATGCAGAGAAGTTGCGAGTCTTTGAAAGCGTGCAGCGACCCGTTGAACGTAAAAGGGACACGCGGATTCCTACATAGCCCCAGGTTTTGCAATAAGAAATTGTAGGAAATTGATAAATCTGAGAAAAGGGAGAGGCGGTGGATATGCGTATCTCTCGCTGTCAGGCTGCCCTGAGTTTCGCTTTTTGTGCTTTCTTTCTATTCTCCTTCATGATGGTGGAGCCAACGAAGAAACCGATACCCGAAAGTCCGAGCACGAGCACGAATGCTGGCAGCCGTATTGCCCATTCGCGTGCAGGAAAATAGTTGTGTATGGGGCTGGATGCATCGAAGAAGGGCTGAAAAATGTCAGCTATATGGTCCGTTCAACGTAAGCCTGGCGAACTGACGAGTAAGATGGCCCATGTCGTGTAGTACGCGAACACGAGACCAGCAACTAGCAACATCACCCCTCCAAGAGACTTGTCACTTACACCCTTAGATGGTTGCTCCGACCATCAGCCAACCTTAAAACATCACATATATTTACTACTCACCATCGCAAAGTCCGTTAAACCTACTTGGAAATTGAATCTGAGGTCGAGCGTAATTATAAAGAATAGAGCACTGCGTGCAAGTCCGGAGTCGGTCAAAAGTCAAAGTTGGTGGGTTAGCGGACCGGGAAAACACCACTACATACATAACACGAGTGCGTAGTTTGTTTCTGAGTCAAAAATCATGCCAGCTCATTGTCAACGTTTGCGAGCAGCTGAGCACCAAGAGAATCCGACTTTCGTGCTTGATGATTTAAGCTTGTAACGAACAGCTCAAGGCATCCCATGAACTCTCATGCATTCGCAGCGCTTGCACATATCCCAATCCTTGTCTTCCCTGTGGGCCCAATACCCCGTGCTGCCTTTGAGAAGTATGCGGCAGAAATCAGGACGTTCGATTCAATTCGCTTAGGCGACATACCTGCTGGAATGAAGGATGAGCGAGGTACGCAAGCCCTCTTTTTACTCAAACAACAGTTGTTCATGGAACCTCAGCTCGTTTCATGCCAAATCCACTTTCCAGTGGTTATCTATATCTGAGCTACCCATCCCATCCCCCTCCTCCTCGCCATATGTCGCTGTCTCTGTTCCGACCGTCTCACTTCACGCTAGGCATAATCGGTGTCGCCGCGTGTTCATCCTCATATCCCCTTGCTTCTGCTCTCGAGCAATTCGAGAATACTGTGCTTGACATCTTTCCGGAAGGCTCGACATTTCCTCTTGCCAAAGTCTGCCTGGCCTTTGAGGATGAAGAAAGTGCTGGGAGTACGGGTCTCGGAGATACGTTACCTGGGATTGTTTCGATTCCGAGCGTGATGGGGAACAAGAAACTTTATATCGGTACTCTGCTTGCTGATTTGTGCTCTCACATTCTAGCCGAACTTGGTCGTGTGGTATGGATCAACATTTGATATAGAGTATCGAAGACACTACTAACAGATCTATAGTATCATGTTCTCGAGAGTCCCATAGGAAATGAGTATCTGAACTCTGCTCTTTTCCCGACACTCCCTTCTCCCTCTGAGATGCCGCTTCCTCTCAGTTCCGGAAATCTTGGATATCCTTCGTATTCTAGCCAGCCTGAACTCGAATCATCAGGCCTGGCAACGTCGGGTATTCAGATCAAGCGCAGCTCGACTGCTGGACCTGGTAACAGTCATACGGCATCCCTTATTCGGCAAACTACACTTGGTCCCCCAGCAGTCAGGAAACGCATCAGTGCGGTCGGTGCCGTTTCGTCACATGGTAGACTTTATAAGGTTCTTGGCGATTTCTTCCTGCTGGCTGGTAGGACAGAGGATGCATCGTTGTGGTCTGTATCCTTTATTCATCTTGTCAGTTCACCACGTTGATTTCGCCCAAGGTATGCAGAAGCTATTGTGCTATTCAAGACCGGGCAGGATCCTGTATGGCATGGCTCCGTGTTAGAAGGGATGGCAACAGTTTTTGTTCTAGACGCATGGTCGGCTGGCCAAGGCCTGGTAAGTCAGCTATCGCTTTTGGTGAGCGATGTTGAAATCGTATGCAGCAATCATCTGTTAGCAACAACGGCATCAAGGAACCTTGGGCCGACATATACGAGCAACTGTCTCAAGCTATAGCTCTCTATCACAAGGCTCCTGCACCTTCTGAGCCTAGCCAGGATC
The DNA here is from genome assembly GCF_016647785.1 of Suillus fuscotomentosus. Taxonomy (NCBI): domain Eukaryota; kingdom Fungi; phylum Basidiomycota; class Agaricomycetes; order Boletales; family Suillaceae; genus Suillus; species Suillus fuscotomentosus. The sequence goes on from NW_024540177.1 coordinate 3,513, forward strand.
ATTCATTTTTGGCCCTGACATACTGCACAGCTGTTATGCGCCAAACATCACTCCTTTTCTGCACCTGGTCTACCAAGGGATGGGGTGCATTAGCTTTTGCTTCAATGCTACAACCAGCGTCGACCTCATATACGCAGAAGACAACATCCGATAACTCCTGGACAAATCTGGAGCGCATAAGTATCGTGTCAGGCGTGTCTCGTTCACAAATAGCAAACACCGTGTCGCAAGCTCACGGACCGTGGTTACTGCATCTTGGTCCTCATGAGCGGCTCAACATTTTGCAATCTATGGCGACCATTTATTCATCCCTTGGATACAAGCGGAAGGAAGCCTTCATTCTGCGCGAAGTCATCAGTTGCATCATGGATCTCATTGTTTGTGGCCGGGAAGAAAATGATCTTTCACGGAAATCTGACCTTGGAAGCGCAAACACAGGCAATCGCTCCGAGAATGGTGACGAAGTGAGTGCAGTTGGGAAGGGGGCTGTTGGTGTGCGCCAAAATGAGATCCTGGAAGGCAATCAGAGCATCCTGAAACTCCTCGTCCGTGCCTGCAAGGTCCTTGGTGTTGATCTGGAAGCGGTGGGCGTGGTAACGGCAACAGACGGCAACAGCAGCGAAGCAGGGGGTAGAGACAATAACGGCTCTGCTATGGTGGACTTAGAGGGCTTGGCAGATGCGGCAAGGGAGTCTTTCGGGTGGCCAGAACTTCAAGTTGGAGTTATTCGTGAGGCCATTGCTGTGGCAGAGGCCCTTCCCGGTGAGTAGTATTTTCCATGAAACAACAGTCTCTAAGACAACCCTAGATCCGCTCGCTGTAGCGCGAATATCACTTTCTGCGTTGAGAACAATGCATTCCGTGCTGGCCAGTAGTGATCAATACCATCTGTACCAAACTGCTGGACGTGCTCTTGCTGCTATGCGTCGGCGCGGTGACGCACCTGCAGTCGAGTACTGGGCTGGGAACCCTATCATGAGTCTTGCACTATTGCCGTATGTAATTGCCACAAACGTCATAACTATGTTAACTCCCGCCCTTACAGGTTGGCCTTGCACCGCCTGCCAATTGAAAATCCATTTTCTATATTGACTGCAAAATCATCTGCCACGAATTCTCTGCTTAGCGGGATCATTGACCCTTTCCTATATAACCCCAGGAAATCATCAGGTCCACAGGTCAGTCCCTTTTTACTCAGTGAAACATATTTTCAGTTTTTGGGATGTTCATAGAGCAAAAACTTGATTGTCCAAGATGAACCTATTGAGCTCACAATCACCTTACGAAATCCTTATGTGTTCGATCTGGAAATCCAAAGTATTTCGCTCAGGTATAGCATTTTTTGTGTTAGTTGATCAATGAGTTAACCTTCAGATCTTTAGCACAACTGGTGTGGAATTTGAATCCAGTCCTGTTTCAGCACTCGTCATTCCTCCCAATACCCTCTATTCAATTACCATCATCGGTACTGCGAAAACGCGAGGAACTTTGGTTTTCCGAGGATGCATTGTTCAAGCCCCTTGGGGAGCTCCAAGAGAGTTTCTATTACCTGTCCCGACTGATGCCGATCAGAATCTTTTTGCACGCCGTCAAAGTGCTGTGAGATGCGAAAGCGGTCGCACCAAGTATTGGGGCCTCGACTCTCTGCCGTGGGAGAAGGATAGGAGGCGACTCAGTACCTTACTCCCATCCCTCAAAAATCCACCTCAATTCCTACAATGTGTCGTTGTTTCTGAGCAACCCCTCCTCCGAATCAGATGGACGTCGTTAACACATGGAGCAGTCATGCTGTACAACGGTGAAGAGTATGTATGCTCGTTCTTCTAAATATCTCTATTGATTGATGCGCTACAGATCAACCATTCGCTTGACTTTGGAGAATATTTCCGCATTGCCGATTGATTTCATTCGGTTATCTTTTGAAGACTCCACCATAGGTCCCGCACAAGAAGCTCTCTCCGAAGGAGAACTTTCTGTCTTCGAAACATATGAGACAGAATACGATCTTCTGCACCGAAAGGCATTTTCGTGGCGCAATGAGAAGGAGATCACTAACATTTTGCCAAACCAAAAGGTGGTTCTTTCTGTGACCTGCGTAGGGAAAGTTGGTTGGTATGTTGTTGCTGATTTCTCCGCCTTTATCGGCACTAAAATCGTCGAAATTTAGTGCACATGGCACCGTTCACATATCATATTCCCAGGTCAATCGAGACCACGAGGAACAGGTGCCCGTACCCGAGGTGTTCTACACTCGACAGTTATCATATCCTGTGGCAGTGACTGTTTACCATATGCTGGAGTGTCATGATATGAGACTCATGCCAATGATTGATGTGGACTATGATGACATCAGTCGCCGGGCTAGCAATTCCGTGATACACCTCCTTCCAGAAGTTGATTATCCGAAAGAATGGTGCTTGTTTGCAATTGACGTCCGCAACACATATGGGCTCCCATTCGAAGTCACATTCGGACGTGAACAAGCTGGTAAGCACAGGACTTCTAGATACTCCCAAAAATTCCTTCCTGATGCTGAAGTTCTACAGGAACGGAAATTGCAGCTGTTTCATCAACTGTTCCTCCAGGGTCAATGTCGCGGTGAGTCGTTCACGGAACATTCATACACGTAACCTCACGCCTGGCATATCAAGTATCATGCTTCTGGTTAAGAAGTTCAGGCTATCAGATGATCAGATTTCGCAACCTATACCGACATTATCAGACCGTCAGTTCGTCGTCGGAAAGTCCAAGTTGTCGATAGAAGAGGAACAAGCTCAACGAGAGTTATTCTGGTATCGCGAAGAACTCCTCAAGATTGTATCCGCTCGATGGAAAGAGGTCATCCATTCTTCACCCGTCATATTTGTCGCTGATATTCATTGGTTTCAGACGAATGGCGATAGACATGGAGATCTATCGCTGCGACAACAACGGTTGACGCTCCCAATGTTGAAGGCCTTGCGGACAGACGTGGTGCAAATTGACTTGACGCTAATAGTGGACAACCCAGACGGTTCACCCCAAGAACTCGATTATAGCCGAGGCAAATACATCGCCAGTCCAAACGAGATGCTCTATCTTCGCGTCGAGGTTGCCAATTCATCATGTTCGCTATTTCTCAAGATCTTTCTCACCCAGCTCGCTAAATTTGCCCACAGTATCGCCTCTTGCGATGACACTAGACTTGATCTTTGATCCAGCTGAACAGGTCCTTTCGGAAGGTGTTTTATCTAGCATCGCAATAGGGAAGGTGAAACCCGACGAAACCAAGGCTGTGGAAGTGCCACTGTGCTTCCTCTGCACTGGTCGTTTCGAGATTGGGGCGGAAGTTCGGATAATGGGAACTTCGAAAGGCAGTCGGGCAAGTGCTAGTAGAATTTGTGTCTCTGTTAGAGAGGATGGATAGTACGATTATACTTAATTCGCGATTTCTTGTCTCTCGATATAACCTGCATATAATCTCACGCTGTCCAGACCTTCGCAATCAACTCCGTCAAACCTATAGGAATCTGAGTCAGACGAGGAACAATGACAAGTGATATTTATCACACCAATATCATTTGTATTGAACTGATAAACGCCGACAAGCACACCAACCGTCGCGGTTCTCAGTGTCCAGGTCAGGATAGGGCCAATGATAGGGAATTTGCGTTTGTGCACGTAGTCCACAACCATTGAGTCGAACTAGCATAGGGAAGGTGACGTCAAAACCTCGCGGAATACCAACTCTATCGCTGACGCACCCCGATATGAGAGTGCATCACTAAGCTGAGGCCAAGCAATCCGTCGAGGACTGGGTAAGATGACCCGGAGGTCACAAAAGCTGCTGCGGTCATGGGAACGAGGGAGGCCGCAAGAAGTCGCTCGAATGCCCAGTGATACGAGCCATGCACCTTTGATGGGTGAGGGAACTCGACAGGGTCGTTGACTGTGCCCTTAATGATAGCTGTTGAGTGTATGTAAGCTCGTCAGGTATCACAGAGAAGGGTTCGTTGAACATACGTCCACCTGGAACATATTGAGCAGTCGAACTTGCTCTCACTGTGAAATGTAACATAAGTGGATGAGGAGACAAGGTTCAAAATGTCCTTACCTTGCAATGCAGATCGCAAGACATTACGTCCAGTCGCGGAGGCAAAGGTTCTAGGCAGCGTTGAGCGAAGGAGCATAGACGAAGCCATTATTGTCGGTGGCGTCAACGATGCTAGAGAAAGGAAAGAAAAACGTGGGCGGGCCGGGGCGTGGAGGAGTGTGGATAAAGCCGGCAGGCTGTCAGCGGGATGATTGAGAAGAAAGCGCGAATTCCCATATATGGAAGCCAAACAAGCGAAATGAAAAAACTAGTCCCACCGAGGATTGAACTCGGGACCCTTGCATGGAATGTAACCTCATAAGTACAACGCTCTGACCACTGAGCTATGGGACTATCGAGGAGTGATGGCGCATTGTTTGCTATTATGTAAAGCATCGGATATCCAGTTCAAGTCCTGTTGAAAAACATCACAATATCTACGGTTCAGGCATAAGTGGCTCTTCCTCACAACCAGAGGTTGAGATCCGAAGGAATCTGGTTCCTACTCTTCTTGCTTGCTCCTCGGAATGGGTGATCCAGACTATCGCTTTCAATCCGTTTTGTTGGGATCTGAGAGCGTTCAGGATGAAGTCTTCCACAAGCTTAGTCGAGTGATGATCAAGAGCTGAAGTTGGTTCTGGAGAAATACAAGGTAGCGCACATCTCAGTCATGATACGAACGATATGCAATATGAATTGAGTCTTACCGTCAAGTAGAAGGACTTCAGCGGTGTTCAGCCCCACTGCAGCGGCCAACGCTATCCTTTGCGCCTCGCCACCACTCAAGCTAGTCCAATTCCTGTCCCATAGTTCATGATCAACACCCCACCCCTTGGAGATATCCATAGCATTGGCGAGATCAGATTCCGAGGTCAATTTACGGGACTGGAAGGATGTGACCGTTGCCATAAAATCGCGCGGCGTGCCTGGCAGCAAAGCGGGTCTCTGGGGCACGTAGAATACCCGTGTTCTAAACACAGGCACACCTGTAATTACGGGACATCTTCATGAGCTTCGTGTGCGAGTGACAGATGTCATGCATACCATGTGCCTTAGCTGTCCTGGAGGTAGTGAACATCGCGTGTCAGACATGAGAGAAATCGACTTGAAGGTGTGAGGAGCGTACCCTCCTCTGTATAAGATGTCCCCATCATAAACGTTCAAATGGGCGATGCACTTTAAAAGGGTGGTTTTCCTGAATATGCATAGGTTGAGCCTCCAAACAATGTACCACAGGGAGAGAAGTCAATGCACCCTGCACCACTCTTGCCTTGTAAAACGATGATATCTCTCTCATTGACATCGAAGTTCAATTGAGAGAAAATGACTTGCTTTTTGTCCTTCTTGCAGGCGACGTTGCAGACTTCAATCAACTTTGCCATGGTGAGTTTCAGTGTCCACTGAGTCCGCTCAGCTGTGTTGTAACTTGTTGGTTTCCCACAGGGAAGGCGGTCGCTACCTTGGTACCACTAAGTAGCACACCATATTTTTGTGCGCATTCAGATTGGTGCACTCTATAAGTGCTACGTAGTGTACTTTCGTCAAACCAGATGTTCTGCAAAGGTGGGGGTGCTGCTGGGCTAGCTGACAACCACACTGGTACTGCAGAGATCCTGAGAAGAGATGTATGCCAATAATAGAGTCCGAAAGTACGTGTCTAAGTGTAATTAATTCAATGTTGAGGGGGCATACCCATCTCCTCCGGGGTCAAAGTAGAGCTCTCAATCATCACACCGACACCAACCTTGGCAGAGTTCTGAATTTGCATAACATCAGTTTGGACAACATCGCAGTGAAGCGGGACACTTGCCTTGAAGTGATCAATCTCACCCGCCACAAGGAACGCAAAGGTTGGAGCAAAGCGTTGTTCAAGCAGAGCAGAAACTTTGCCCGTTGAGTCCAACTGTGCTCTGAAGGTCGACATCCGGAGGTCGTATTTTGCACCGAGAGTTGCAATAGCATCTCTTCGTTGAGGAGAGGCCATAAGCTGAAGATCTGCTGCGACCTCCACTTTCTCGTGGAGCTTCTGCCAGTATGTAGCCTGTAGAATACCGGATGGTTGAACTTGTGCAGTTGCAATCCAATTCTTGTCATCACTGGTGATCTTGGCTAGATATGACGTCGTGAAGTCGGACATATCAGGAGTTGGCCGTTGGTAAAGTGTCTCCACGCCTAACGCAAGGTTTTTTGTCACAGACTGGAAGTAACTTCCGATGTATATGCCAGTGAGATCTGCGGGCCACGGATTGACAGCTTTCGCGTTCAAGGAGTAATCTTGACCCTGGTAATCGTGCTCCAGTTGGATCATGCTATGGCCAGCTTGTGATGAAATCTATCGATGAGGATGTGAGACGGAATGCGTGTGACGGTGCGATAGAAAACAAACCTGCGTCTGAATCTTCGTGATGGAGTTTTCAGCCCACCCTTGATTCATCCGTGCGCTCACATTACCCTCATGGTCAACGCTGCCTTGGAGGAACATCTGCACGGAAAGGATCAGACAGAGTAACAAAGGCGCGCAAGACAAACTGGCTAACATCATTGTTGGCGAAGACAGCACCAAAGTTATATGATGGCGTTGAGACTTGCGACCCGAGAATGAAAGAGTGTGTGACTTGAAATGCCGGGTTCATTGACAAACTCTTCGTGAGATCAGCCCTAGCACCATCGAACATAAAGTTCGTCAGATGAGTCGCTACAAAATGTCAGGAATGGCTGGAAGACCAAAGGACAGAGGGAAAACGCGTACACTTGACTTCCTTCTGCAAATTCTCGACTGTGCCCGGGTTCGGGAGATCAAATGACTTCCGCCATTGTGAAAAGCGGCTGAAAGCGCTGGTCAGAGGAGAAAGGGCAGACGTGTAGGATGACTTTGGTGCCTGCGGTACGGACGACGGCGATGGGTCCGTAGAGGCATCTTTTGCAGGGGGAAATGTGGGAGACGCCATAGAACAACGCAACACGTCTACAAACCGAAGTGACGAAAGCTTCAAAAAAACTAAGCGGAACAAACACTGACAAACTCGGTCTTAGCGTTATTCTCCAGCTTGAACTGGCTTGCGTATCATTCTATTAGTTCTTTGACGTTTCTTCTACATGAGCAAGCTGCATTGCAAGGATCGTTAAATGCTACTATTCTGAATTCCAAAAGTTTACTGAGGCGATAGCAGTGTGTCTGTGCAACTAGTTCAGTCTTGTCGCGATGCTAGGCTAGGTGAGGTCCATCCATTATGATATTGCGGTGCAGGCTGTCACTCTAGTCTAGTACTGCTAGGTGCACAGGCTCTTTGCAGTACCGTCAACAGTTAGCACAACATATACTCACGCTATCTTTATAGCGCGTCTAAAGTCATAATCGGCGGACCTCTCAACGGAATTTTGATGTTTGACCCGTGGTGGCCACAGAGGACTGTTATTGGATTAGACGGTACCATGTGAGTCACGAGCCCGCGGCTAATCTCCGGGCTCAGGTTGAGCTTGATGGCTGTTGCCGCGCATTATTATTTTACCGTCACAGGGTGCGGCGCCAGCCAACATGTTTGCGCTGACCGGCCTGTCCAGCATGTCATGACATGAGTTAGTAGCCTGACCGCGTGCACCAGTACTTTATATAGAAGCTCGTGGGTGATACATGCCGAGAAGCTAGTGCTTGAGTAAGGTGTTTGCATACTTTGTCGAGGCGCCACATCATCCACTAACGTCCAACTACATCAGACCTCACTAATCGTTAAGGCAATACCGTGGAAACACTAGTAACACCGGCCGCATGTCCTTAATTTCACATCTGTTGTTAGGTTTCGATACCGCTGCTGCGCAGTTCCGCGTAACTGCGTGATACTTCATTTCTAAATTGTATCAGTACTCGTTCCTTTCCCTCGCTTCGTATTGTTATAATACTTAAGTGCTTCCCCATCTCAGCTTTTTCGTCCCCAGGTCAACTCTCTGACTGGCATCAGGGCGCCCTATTCTCAAACATGGCTCTCCCGTTAACTGCGGCACATCGTAGATCTATCGTCATTGCAGTCACAGCTGTGGTACGTCAAACACATCGCGTTTTGCTACCTCATATTCAGCTTCACATATAGCTGATTGTGTGTTATTTCATGGCTATTGGTCGTGAAGACCATTCCGCGTCTTTCAGAACTTTGTCTACTCAATTGTCGACATCCAAGGACTCTGAAACTGTGGCGGGTTTGGATGTCAAACAAACAAGCGAGACACCATCGGAGTTGTCTTCTTCATTAAAGAGCAAGCCATCACCCACCCTTGGAAATCCAATTCCACAAGTCTCTCACCCTCCCCACAGAGCCAACGCTACCTTGGTAATGTTGGCTCGTAATTCCGATCTCAATGGCGTGATATCAAGTGTAGAACAGCTAGAGGCCAAGTTTAATCGCAAGTTTAATTATCCCTGGGTGTTTTTGAACGACGAGCCCTTCTCCACCGACTTCAAAGGTATACCATCTCACTACCTAGCCTGAGCGCAATTGGTTTCTCATGCTTTGTCAGGCGTGTCAGTGTCTTAACCGACGCAGACGTTTCTTTTGGGTTGGTCCCTCACGAGCAGTGGGTCCAGCCGGACTGGATAGATGAAGGACGAGCTCAGGAGGGACGTAATAAACTTGTACGACAAGGTGTAATTTATGGCGGCAAGTTCATCATTCCTCAGCCATTTTTTGTTATCTTACCATTAAAACCACAGGAAGTGTTTCGTACGTATCCTCGAAACCCATTCGAATACCGTCTCATCCTCAGTCGTTAGTTATCGCAATATGTGCCGGTTTAATTCAGGGGTGAGCGCACAGCATCGCGGGTTTAGGAAGGATGTTTCGTTGGCTGATCTCTCTCCACAGTTCTTTTCCGCCATGAACTCTTAACGCCATATAAATGGTACTGGAGAGTAGAGTCAGTCAGTCGTTCACCATATAGATGAATTAGGTTCTGACCCATTCTGTAGGCCCGATGTTAGATACTACTGTGACCTGGATTATGACCCCTTTCTATTCCTGGAGGATCATGACAAAATTTATGGCAAGTTATTCTCATTATAGTTGCTTGGGCTACTAAATTTATGCAAGGACAGGCTTCACGATATCTATGCCAGGTAAATTCTCATCTCTGCTCAGTTAATTATAGCGTGAATCGCGCTCTTACAGAATGGGAAC
>NW_024540178.1:0-12734 GCF_016647785.1 Suillus fuscotomentosus
CCAGAACTCGAAACTGTAGATTGAGGTGGATATCACCCAAAACCCAAACACCCTAACACCCGAATGTCAAATTTTCACAGTGCCGAACCCCGGGTGCCGAGTCCTGAAACCCGGAACTCAGGACTTGACATTTGAAATGCAACACATTTTTCAGACATGTTTGAATCAGCCTACGTATATCCATAAACATTTCACTAACCCCCGAACCCCGACAGATATCTTTGTCCAGTCCCACCTATTGAGTCCCGAGTTCCGGGACTCCCAAGCCCCAAAACCCGCCAGTCCACAATTTCGGGGTTCGGGTGTTTGTAAAATGTGTATGGATATATAGAAGGTTGATTTAAACATTTTTGAAAGATGTTGCATATCAAATGTCAATCCTGAGTTTCGATTTCCGTGTTTCAAGAGTGCTGGATCCCGAAGCCTGGAGTTATGTCACATTTTCAGTGCCAAACCCCGAGTGCTGGGTCCCAAAACCCGACACCCGGAACTCAGGATTTGACATTTGAGACGAACATCATTTTTAAGACATGTTTATATGAACCTACATATATCTATAAACATTTTACTAACCCCCAAACCCCAAAATATATTTCTGTTGTCTCACATCCCGGTGGTCGATGGTAGGTATATGCACTCATAGTCTACATGTATCCTACGTCTTTATATCCCTTTTGTCGGCCCACTCATATATGTAATACTTTCCACATCGGCCCACCTGTATATGTAATACATCCCACGTCAGCTCACCCATGTATGTAATATTCCCCTACCTCGGCCCACCCATATATGTAGTACATCCCTGTCAGCCCACCCGTCTATATAACAATATTTGCCTTACATCTCTCTTCAGCCCAGCTGTCTATAATATCCTACTCTACATATTACCCAGATGGGCCCACCCATCTCCATGAATGATCAAATTCCCCCGGCCCGTCGGTCAACATCAAGGATATATATATCATCGGCATACATGGGCCCACCCGTCTCCATCAGAAATAATATATGTCCTGGCCCATCCGTCATCATCGAGAATATACACAACATGGGCCCATAATCCGCTGGCCAATCTCATCCAGGATATTATGTAGGTCAGGTGGCCCATATAATACTGAATTCCTCGCTGAAGGGGCTCAGTCCTTGACACAAGTATCAAAAGACACTTGTTCCCGCCACATGTTCAATCAACATGGCTTTTCCGTCGTTCTTTATCTCTATCTTTCCTTTTTTCCCCCTAATCCGTGCCAAACCACTACTTCTATTCTTACTTCAAGCACTTAATCTTATCATCATGCCCTCAATATCTTTCCCTGACTTCCCACAATCACTCAATGTCTTCACCATCCCCTCATATTTTTTTCCCGAGACTCCCTTATATCTCTCAATACTACTACATCCTATCCTCCGCCTCTCACCACTCAAATCTCTCCCCCTCTCTACATATCTCTTACATACTCTTATTCTCCATTAATCCACCACATCAAATCCAATTTAAACCCATGTCAAAGCTGCAAATACACTTCCCAAATAAACAGAAATATTTTTGGATCTTTCAAACCTATTTCTGTTTTGACCATATAAATACCATCTCAAACCTTTTATACCGCCAAAAAGTGCTGCCTAACATGACAACTCCATCACAGCATCCAAATTTAAAAATACTAGAGTGACATTAAACACAAGCAGAACATCCCTGACTCCCCCAAACTTTCCAGTTCCTCGAGGATAAATTTGGCTTACTCACATCAGGACTACAGCAAAACCAAGACTGGAGCAGCGACAATCAGAATCAGCCAATCAAAGTCACACACAACTACTCCACTTCAGAATCACCCTTGTGTCTCCTCCACAGGAGAAGCACACATCAAGCATGCTACATATCTGAATCACTCCAGAATACATCTCACCAAGATCTCACATCATATCCACAGTACATCACTGACAACATGGACAAGTTCAAATAAAAAGTTGGATGTCAAATAAGCTATCCAACACCAAACATACCATAACACAACCACACATCATCCATTACATTTATCCTGCCATCATCAAAAACACTGTCCCAATGCCATATTTACCGCCCTGCATCCCTTCAACTACATTCCCACAACTCCTTCACATACACACACTTGTATCATGGACAACAGTCTCTATGTGAAGCAGTGATCATATGTATCTTTCATCCGTGTCTGAGCATTTCCTGTGTACAATAGTTGAAACAGATTCATATGGCGCTGGATCTGTTCAACTATTCTTCACACACAAAACTCACACACACGCACAGACGCAACACACACACATAATCATTCCTTCGCATACCAGTCGATGGAACATCCAGTATCGTCAGTGCAGTATCATGAGTGCTCAATAATGGGTGGCTCCTCGCAGCCAATAATGCAGCAGTGCTCATTATTGGCTGAACTACGCATCAATCTTATGTATTACATAAGCATTGTGCCCCCTGAGTCCTGACAACGCTTTGCTATTTTTTTCTATAAGTCACTGCAGTTCTTCAGTACCTCGGGATGTCAATGTGTAGTAGTCAAGAGGCTAACACCAACACCCAGGGATGAAATCCTGAAAGCGGGTCTCCTACTGCTGTCCCTCCTATTTTTGTGCATACAGTACCATCTAGAGCCCCAGTGGTGACAGAACCAAGATGGAACTTTCTCAACAAGATCTACATACCCTCAATTTTCTCCAAGTCCTTTGTTTTCGCCAGGGAGTTGAAAGGGACCAATGCTGGTGACATTGAGACTCAAGGTACATTTTGACTTTTTATCATTTTTCTATATTCTTACTGCAAAGCATCTTGCACTCCTGCAGTTACTATCTCTTGCGCCTACCCGTTCTCTCATGAACCAATCAATGTCTACAGACCTATACTTCTGGTCCCTCGCGCCCGTTCTCATGCTCGTGCAGCGGAGATCTAGAGGTACGCACTTCAGCGAAGCGCGAGAAAGCGCAGGTGCGCGCAAGGTACGAAGGCGCGGGAACGCGCGCGCGTATTAGCGCGAAGCGCGGGAAAGCGCGCGCGTGTAAGCAGAAATAAGAGAGACTAAACTTATGTGAAGATATAAGCAAGATAAAGGATGTGAGATGTGTTGTGCTAATGAATAGATTTCTACTGCGACTTTCTAAGTAGTAAGTACTAGGTAAAGTTGGGTGAAAAGTAAGGTGTGAAGGGTAAGTAATAGTATGTACTGCTGGCGCTTATATAGCGCGCCTAAGCGCGGTCATGCGGAGCCGAAGCGCTACCGAGTAGGTATGTAAATATATATATGAGTGAGAAAACATGATAAAAATAAAGATGGAACACTATGCTAATAAAGGAAATGGAAATATACGCACTAGGGAGCTTGGTGGACAGTGGATGGATGCATCTGGATGGCTGGCGCTATAGGGCGCGCAAGCGCGGGAACGCGCGCGCGCGCTCTAACTCTTTTGTTTGTGCTCGCTCTCTTGCACCCATTCATGCTTGCTCTCTCATACCTGTTCTCTCGTGCTAACTCTCTCCCACTTGTTCTCTCATGCCGCGCCCCATCTCTCATGCCCTCCTACTTCTCAATGTCGCTCGGTATTGAGACCATCAACTGCGGCACCACAACAAGCGCCCGCCACGTCACCTGCATCTTTGCGCACTGTCCACAAGCCGGTCCTTAAAAAGTTTCGAGGCTTTGCTCTCAATGCTGGCGACTTCGGTGCATTTTGTTTGCCCTCAGACTCTACTTGCTTTGCGCTTATAGAAACCTTCATCATCGCTCTGAGACCTACTCACTTCTCATTGCTCCGTCTCGTCCACCGGCAGGCCTTCAAAATTTTCGAGGCTTTTCTGCCAATGCTGGCGGCTTCGGTGCATTTTGTTTGCCCCTTGGACTCTACAGTTCTTCATTGGGGACCTTGTCTGCAATATAATTTGATTATCAAATCATGTCAGATCTAGTAGTGCAGTACTAATTTTTCTACGATACAAGAGTATGTATGCGAAGGAGTGATTATGTGTGTGCATCTCATTTGTGTGTGTGTCGCGTCTGTGCATGTGTATGAGTTTTGTGTGTGAAGAATAGTTGAACAGATCCAGCGCCATAGATTCAGCCCCACAGAGTCACCATAGTATCTACTAAGACACCACCTGACAAGTGAACGCACACACTCATGAGAGCCTACTGTCCCAGTCATACACACAAGAGATACAAGCTTCACATGCAAGACAAAACTCCCTTGCAGCCCTCAATTTGTGATCCACAACCATGTTACACTGAACAATTTCAAGTCCCTGCAACATGAAGCTACACCAGCAAACAATTTAGAATCATACTTTGACAACAAAAAGCAGCAACAACAAAGGCTATCAGACAATCATATAACCACATACAGGGTCAAGAGGACATAATCGGAAGTCGAATTCCGTAACTTGATCCACATACACCCCTACCATGTAACATATGTATTGTAACAAACGCATCATCTCCTGTTCGCAACCAGTGTCTAAGCCCAAAATAATAAAGACAAAAATAATCGTGGCAGGAGCATAGGAAGATGTCGCTCCCACTCCAAGAGTTACAATCTATCATGCTCTGGCCCAACTGCAAATGGATCCCTCCATAATTCTTTCATGCACCTCCGTCCTCTACTCAAATATAATCTCAGTCGGCGCAAAGGTGCAACTTTATCTATTCCTCACCTGCCCAAAGAAGCTGGTCCTTTCTTTTGCTGATGAATCAAACCCCCGGCTCATGAGACTCATGCCACTTCTCTGCTAATTCTGCATCTGCATCTTCATCCCGTATGATTCAAACATCACTCCCTCTTTCTCTGACTATCTTGAGCACTGCATTCATCTCTTTCTTCAACATTACTGAGAGGTCAAGCCCAGTAAGAACTGGCTGTGCTCAAAACAGCCGGGGCATGCCAGAATATGCTTATCGTAGTGGCTGAGGAAAAATATATACATTAGCACATCTCGCATATAAAACGGTTCATTTAGCACATTTACAATAACACAGCGCAAAGCCTCTAATGCTGCCTTATGTTTTTCTTCGCACAAGCACACAAAAATAATACTGGCCCATATTCATGCGCGCTTCTCATTCCCTGGGTGAATGCGCTCATATAGGCTGTGATATGATTATGCTCGGATATTGTTTGATCGTGCTGCAATATAAAACACACCTGTAGCACTAACACAGCTCTAAAACACTACAGAAAGCGACAAAAATCTGCGAAAACATATCGAACCCAGCATCGGAAAGCGCACTGCGTGGGAATAAAAACAGTGTCAAGGGTGTCCGCAACGCGATGCGTAGAATGGGAGACGCTCGAGAGAACTAGTGCAGCAGCCCTTCACAAACACCCTTAATTGAAGCCCTGTCGCCAACCTGTAGTAGCCCTCTCAGAATCATAACTGTAGCAACATACACTACTCACTAGTTCCGCTGCCTTGTTATCATATTCCTGACATCGACCGTGAATATAGCATGTATAGAATGTCCACACAATCACTTACCTTCCGCTGGTCCGCCCTGAGATCCCCTAGTACAATTGGCCATCACAAACCGCTTCGCCCCCAAGGTCTTGGACATCCAAGAATTTCTGGCAACCCGTCACGAGCCGATGCTTAAAACAGCATCAACACACATGAACATATGCACGTGAAAATGATATTATCACACACCCCAGCATCACACTGTCCCAATACAATAGATCCCCATCATAATCATTCCACTGTTCTAAACTCGCGTGGTCAGTGGAGAAGAGTGGCAGGACTTTTGACGTGGACTCACCCGTGGTGGGAAGATGGTGGGAGGACCAAAGGATTAAATTCGTGGGGCAACAGAAATCTCCCCCCAACAATCTATCTAGCTTTAAATTTGGGGCATCGTAGTTTGCAATATTAATGATATCATGCGCTTTGTGCACGTGAGGAAAAGGTTACACTGAGTAGTGATGCAAAGTTCGTGTTTGCAATCCGCAGTAATGCCGCAGTTTGTACTTTGCGATACGGAGTTTGCGCCGTATGTGCGATGCGACATATGCGATTGTGCGATGCAATCTATGCAATGGTGTATACAACACAACGTACATTGATGCAAAGCGATATGAAATTACAAAGGAGCACAAACCAGCACAAACAGCCACAGGACAAAATCAGAAATTCAGTCCTCAGCATGTCCCGGCTGTTTCAAGCACAACCAGTTCTTACTGGGGGTCAAGGCCCTTGGACATCCATGCATCATCTGCCTGACCAAGCATAATCAAGATGTCATCCTCCTTCACGCCCCAGCCTGTTTCTGATGTCATCGCAAGTTAGTGCAGATATAGGCGTGTGAATCAGGAATCATACCAAACAGCTTCTTGTTCTCACTGTGCAATGGGTCAGCTTGTAAATACTTGTGCGCATTATCAGGCAGCTCATCAAACTCCACAAAAAGCCAATCTCAGCGATCACGAATGAGGAACTCATCGAGTGATTTGATTCTCTCATCATTGACACCATTCGCCACACACTCCTCCAACACAGTTCGCCTAGCGATCATAGCTCGAAAGAAGCGTGCACCAGCATTCTTGCGTGACGTGTCACCCAGATCCACCCTCTTTGGTTGTGCCTTTGTGTTCTTCTTCATCTTCTTCGACTCACTATGCCAACAATTCCACACTGCAAGCCAGTATTCAACGCAGTAGCAAAGATAAACCCAGGACGATCAATATTTTGTGGGGAGGGGAACGTAGCAAGAAGCCGCTGGTATTTCATGACAGGAATTTGCAAAAACTCAAGCTGGCCAGTATCCCCTGCACCATACTTCATCCATTCTGGAATACCATAGTGGATCCTATGAGGGGCATATGCATCCCAATCATCGACAGGAAGCTCGGCCTTAGTGACAGGGATGCAGAAATCAGCAATCGGATAAGGAAGCGCCCTACTGACAGTGGCATGTTTTGCTGAGGTCATCGCACGAAGCTGTTTGCAAATTGGTTCGAAGTGAGGTTTAAGCACAGTGCTGCTGGCGACCTGTATGCTTGGTGCGAGCCATTCAGTAGTTGTTAGCAAGAAAGGGGGCAAATGTGATCGATATCACAAAGATCATTTTTGAACTCCACTGCCAAATGGCTGATCTGGTAGGTAAGTACAAATGGTGGGAAGTGCATGGAATCTCACGTGCATACGATTGTTCGAATCCAGCTATTATCATTTTGTACATTGTTATACTGCTAGTACTAGTGTTCAAACCACATTCCCACGGCTCCGCTACGTGTACAAGCATTATGACAAACTTGAAGCTTGAAGTATGCCAAACACCAAAGGCAATAACCAGTTGGGTACAAAGCATTGTATGTTGTACAAAATGGCTTGCTCTTTGGTAACATTGCACGGCACTTCAATTGACAAACTGGATTTCCACAGATCCCAAAAATGATGCTCTTCGTACTGCATTCCAGTAATACAGTAGATATGCTCATAATGCATAAAAAATGATAACAAATTAGGAACCAATCTTTTTGAGATGCACCAAGTCATCCATTCATAGAAATGTGCTTGGTCCATATATTGCTGTCAATGTATAGTTTTTTGCGCCCAAGAATGATTTCCTAGTGATTTATTCGTATTTTATTTATTTATGCATTATGAGCATATCTACTGTATAGCCAAAAGAAGAATGGGTCTGGCTTGACTGCAGATGAGCAAATAGTTCGCATTGAAAAGGAGTTTGGTCTTCAAATCAAGTGAGTACATTGAATTTTGATGTGTCTCAGGTACTGAAGGGAAGTCACAAAGACTACGCAAGCTTTTTGACATCAGAAAGCAACTGGGTGTCGAGAGCATACGGAAATACACTGGATTCAACAGAGACAAGATAGTGGGCTCAATCAATCATGGAACAACATTGGAGCACGGAAAGGTGTGTTTATTTTCCCATAAACCCTTCCAAGATCTTTAACATTGTTTTAGGAGCCCTGTCTCGGTAATCATATTTTTGTCGGATGGCGACATTGGTGAGTGCCATATTGTGGATCAGACTATAGTCTATGATTTGTGCCCCTCCACAGTTCTTCTTGGGTTCGTAGCGCCCCTTCCACCGCATATCATCCACAGACCGACGGACAAACAGAACAGCTAAATCAGGAACTAGAAACCTATCTACAAATATATTGCCAGAACAGCCCGTCCGAATGGGTAGAACATCTCCCTACCGCTGAATTTGTCCACAATCATCGGAAACATGCTACAAAAGATGCTTCCCCCTTTTCATCATGATGGGATATGAACCAAAGGCTCTTCCACACATTCTCCCTGAATCAAAGATACCTGCAGCAGAAGAACGAGTAAAACTTCTCCAAAAGATAAGGGAAGAAGCAGTGGCCTGTCATAACATCGCTATGCAACGAATGACGGAAAGATCCTTTGGGCAGAAGTACCAACCGTGGAAAGTCGGAGATAAGGTATGGCTATCTTCTACCAACCTCAGGTTAAAACTTCCATCTCGGAAACTCGCTCCAAAACGATACGGACCATTCGTCATCTCCGCAGTACTATCACTGATCACTTTCACACGCCAATTACCACCGCAATGGAAGATCCACCCCACGTTCCACGCTTCTCAGTTATCGTCCTATAGCGAAAATAACGAACACGGTCCGAACTTCTTAGAACCACCACCTGATATTCTAGAAGAAGAAGAGAAATATGAAATCGAAGCCATCCTTGCGCATAAAGGAAATGGAAAAAGACGCCGTTATCTGGCATCTTGGAAAGGATATTCTTCCGCCAGTAACGAGTGGATTCCTGAAGAGAACCTGGGAAATGACGCGGAGACCCTCGATGCCTATAAAGCCAGAAACTCGCTTTGAAATCAAAAACTACATCGATGATATACTCTTTACCCAAACCCAAAACCTCCAGCAAGAATGTCTTTCCCAACCTCCTTCACACTCCCTTACGAATCCACCTTCTCGACCACTATGTTTGCAAATGATGAAGACCGATATGAAGCCTTTATCACCAATGCCGAAGATCTCACCCTCATTGAGGCAGCCATGCTCTGTCCCCAACATGCCATTGAACTCAACAGAATCCTCTTCGAAAGAAACATATTCCATTAACCTCCTTGTCAACATCATTAGGGCCACAGACCTTATCGAAAGACTTACTCGCCTCGTCGAGGACGAATCAGTCCGACATGGTATTATGCACCTTCAAAGGCATGTACACAACTTTACTCTGCGTTTTATTCCTGATGAGGTTAAAGATGATATTAGAACCGTCATCCATATCATCGCAGAACGATCAGCAGGCGTTGCTCGTCCGCCTTCTCCATCCCCTGTCAATAGAACAACTGACAACCCGCCCCCATCTTACAACGATGCAGTACCTGTACCTCCTCCTCATATTCCTAACGAGCTGTTGGCTGCTGTCAATAGTCTCACGCAAACCACGGAAGCCATGATCGCTGCTCTCAATGTAGAAAATCAATCCCCTCCCATAGAACGACAAATCACGCCACCTGTAGATGCCCCTATCGAAAATACTTCCCCGTCTAATGCCTCCGTTGAAACACAAAATCATCCAGAAAATCTTTATAAAGCATTCTCCACTACTCACGAAGAAATAGAAGAGAACCCTAACGAGCAATATCTCTCCCACTACAAAATCAGAGATCTTTCAGTCGCGCTCGAAGCACTTCATATTCATCCTCCAATGACCATTCCTAAATTGTTATCTACGCATACATTCAAGGATGGGATTGTCCCCATCGAGATGCTAGGAGCAACTACTCCTTCTACTCCTGCTGAGCTAATCGTGGAGGCGGAACGACAAGATGTAGCCTCTAGGCACCCTGTCGAACGAAAACCATCTACCACTCTTTGAAAGAGGACACGTGGGCAGTCCTACAAAGGAAAAGGAAAGAAGCGGGCTACTAGTGCAGACGAAGCATTAAGCCCACAACCTGGTCCCTCTCCATTACGCTCCACTTCGTCTAACCCAGATGAAAATAGGGTTTGCCGATACTGCAAAACTCTCGGGCATCGTCAAGTCCATTGCCCAGACTACTACTGCAGAGTATGCAGAGAGTTAAGTCCTGGACATCTTTCGTTCTATTGTCCTAGATATACGGGCAGCACGCCTACCACTCTAACTTGGAAGGACGAAGGATTTTATACCACATTAGCCCTGTGGGAGAACACCAGAGACGAGCAATACATTGCGCAGTGTCAGGAAGAAGAGGCCTACTATCATACAGAGCAATTGAAGGGAGGTTCTGACGACTTGGATTATTCCGATGACCCCATTTACTATGCTAACTTAGATGATTAAAAGTCGGTGACTTTATGCCTAGTAGGGGGGTAATGTTACAATCACGCTTTTCTTTCGCTTCTCTATTCTCTTTGTTCAATAGTACACTTTCCATTTATGATTACTTACCTTTTTTGGACTATGTACTTATATCTCACGACTACCTTGGTCCGTGCGCACATATTGACTTATTTAAGCATGTGTATTAGCTTAGTAGAACTTCACTTGAATCTTACTAGGTTTTACCAGAACTTCCTTTGCTTAAGACCTCCAATCTTAAGTCGTCTGAACTAGCATTCTTAGTTGAAGCACTCCTTTGACTAAGTCTTTACAGAACCCCTTCTTATCTGAAGGACTTCACGAAACTCAACAGCTAGAAACTCTGTCGAGTCGCTGTTGTTAGAACTACCCTAGTTCGTAACACCTTGCTTGATATCCTTGTCTTCAGTGAGTGATGGTTACAGATTATCGAGATGGAGGGATCGGTACGTCATTTTCCCAATTTTTAGCATGAAAATATTATCGTTGATCCTTCATCCGTTTAGTGAGTGATGTTGCTAGTACTCGTGTTCAGGTCAACTCACTTGCAAAACAGTCGTGCCCTTGTTAACTTTTATTCGAACCCATGTGGAGGCGCCGAGATGCTCAATTTTGAAGATGTCAAAGAGCGAGATGGTTTGTTTCATTGATATCTTGCTTAAATCGATTGATTAGCTTATGTTTGATTCCAGGTGTTCGTTTCTCGTGGAATGTATGGCCCTCTTCTCAGATAGAGGCAACACGGACTGTGGTTCCGATATCAGCACTCTCTACTCCACTGAAGCAGCGAGAGGATCTTCCCCCAGTATTATACGAACCCGTGATGTGTAAACCGCCTTGTCATGCTATTCTCAATCCATATTGGTATGTCTCTTCTCTTCCTTCCTGAAATTCTACTAATGATGTGCCATACAGTCAAATCGATATTGGCAGAGGCAAACTGTGGATTTGTCCATTTTTCTTGACCCGCAATCCTTTCCCGCCACATCATAAAGATATCTCTAACACCAATCTACCCGCTGAACTACTTCCCAAGTACACGACGATTGAGCACACGCTATCGCGTCTCACTCAGGCCCCACCTGTCTTCCTGTTTGTCGTCGATACCTGTCTAGATGCCGATGACCTCAAAGCACTTTGTGATGCTCTTGTCGTCAGTCTCAGCTTGATCCCACCATATGCATTAGTTGGTCTCATTACGTTCAGCACAATGGTATGTACATACACTTGTTCTTTCATCATTCAAGCTCATTGCTTTAACCACGAGACACAAGTTCATGAGTTGGGCTATGCAGAGTGTAGCAAGTCATACGTCTTCCATGGCAGCAGGGAGTACACACAGAAACAGATTCAGGACATGCTCGGACTCAGTACAACAACTCGCGCCGCACCCTGCGCCGGCCAACCCATGCCTTAACAAGCTTTTGGTGCTGCGCGTTTCTTTCTTCCTGTCCAACAATGCGAATTTCAACTCACTGGCATTCTGGAGGCACTCGCTCGTGACCCTTGGCCAGTTGCCAATGACAAGCGTGCTTTACGTTGCACTGGTGTGGCCATCAGTGTAACCGTTGGACTCCTGGAGGTGAGTTTATCAATTGTGGTGAGAGCATACGGGTGACAACATACCTCAGACGACTTTCCCTAACACGGGCACACATATAATGGTTGTCACGGGTGGACTGGCAACGGAGGGTTCAGGCATGGTTGTCAGCAATGAACTCAAGGAGCCTATTCACTCTCATCACAACATCAGATGGGACAGCATCAAGCACTACAAATGTGCGGTAAAGGTCTGTCCTGAATCAGTGACACAATGTACCATGGCATCATAGTTTGCTTTATTTTAGTTCTATGAAGGTCTGGCGAAGAGGGTATCCAACAATGGCCACGCTGTTGATTTGTTTGCTGGTTGCTTGGATCAAGTGGGCTTACTAGAGATGAAATCATTGCCCAGCTTGACAAATGGCGTCATTGTCCTATCTGATTCATTTGCTACATCGATCTTCAAGCAAAGCTTCCTGCGTATGTTCAACAAGGACGATCAGGACTTCTTGCAAATGGGTTCTAACACGATGTTCGACGTACAGGCAAGTCATCTCACATACTCTTCTACATGACCTTTTGATTTCAATATATTTAGACAACCAAAGAACTGAAACTCCTCGGGTTCATCGGACATGCGATCTCTGCCGGAAAGAAATCTGCGTGCGTTGGTGAGACAGAAATTGGTATTGGTCAGATGTCAGCCTGGCGAAGCAGGTTGTCCTCGTCGGCGATCATCAGCAGCTTGGTCCGGTTATCATGAACAAAAAAGCTGCTCGCGCTGGTCTGACACAATCACTGCCCGAACATCTGGCTGTACTCGGCAATAGACCCATTCGTCTGCAAGTGTAGTACTGCA
>NW_024540179.1:5000-7500 GCF_016647785.1 Suillus fuscotomentosus
AAAGTGTAGTCCGCAGTTTTGACATGTTTGTATAGCAATGTGTAGTGTTTTGATATAGTGGACATTTGTATAGAAAAAGTGTAGTCCGCAATTTTGGCATGTTTGTGTAGTGAATTTGTTGTGTTTTTATATAGTGGACACTAGATAAGAAAAAGTGTAGTCCGCAGTTTTGACATGTTTGTGTAGCAAAGTGTAGCATTTTGATATAGTGGACAGTTGCATGTGGACGCAATTTTGACATGTTTGCATTAGGAAAGTGTAGTGTTTGTGCGAGTTTTTTTGAATTGGTGGACACATAAGGAAATGGACGCAAATTTCACTATGATTCATTAGGAAACATGGCATTTTCGTGTTTTTTCTTATCATTCTCACTCAATTCGTAGTCAACCGTCTTTCACCCGTAGACTTTATTGTTTCTGGACCCAATTGGCACCTCTGACACAAGTATAGCTTGTCCCCAACCGCTCCTCTTTGAGTTACAGCTATTTTCGCTGTTTTTCAGTATTTCCTTATCTTTTTTTCTCATTTCATAAACAAAAGCCTTGAGCCCCTAGACTTTATTTTTCATGCAGCCTGTGGGCATGGCTGCGCAAAATTTCAGGTCAGCATGATCAAATTTGGTGCATTTTCAATAGGAAAATGTAATTTTGACACATTTTGATAAGGAAAGTGTAGTGTTTTGTTGTTGTGGACGCAATTTTGGCTTGTTTGCATAGGAAAGTGTAGTGTGAGAACTAGTGGACACTAGGAAAGCGTTGTGGACGCATTTTTTGACCATTTCATAAGGTTTTTCCTAATGTGGCTGCAAAAGTCAAGGATTTGGGGAGACTGAATTCTACATAGTTCCAAAATGCTCAAAAACGCGATATAGTGGACGCCGTTTTTCACGCCTACTGCGCTCCGTGTACAACAGGGACAAACAACACAGCTTTCCTACTATATGGGGGCATGCACAGCAAACAATAGGGCTTATGAGAAAAACAAAGCTAATGGGCGCGTTTTTAGGGTTTTTGATAATGGACCCTATGCTTATGAGGTGCGTGCACGAGCAATGTATATGGCTGTTATACGGACGCGTTTTTGAGGGTTTTTGCTACGCTTTCGTTAGGATACGAGGCTAATGGCCGCGAATGCGATACTTTTTCTAAGCTTTCATAAGGATATGAAGCTAATGCCCGCGAATGCGATACTTTTTCTAAGCTTTCGTGAGGGTACGGAGCTAATGCCCGCGAATGCAACAGTTTTTACTACGCTTTCGCTAGGGTAGACGGAATTGCCCTAATGGAAGGGCGCTCGGGTGAGGTCTATGCGTCGGACCTCATCTATGAAACCAGCCTTGGGTAAGGCTGTAGATCGCGAGGCCTGCCATCTCTTGGCCTCGGGGTAAGGGCGCATGCTGGAGGGGCGCGTCCTCCCTTTTGAGGGAGGAACCTACGCTCCTCTTCAGGGTCCTCCTTAGGGAGGATCTTGAAGGGGAGTGAAGGGAAGCGCTTCGAAGGCGAGAAGAGGGAAGGGGGGAAGGGGGCGAGAAAAGAAAAAGGGAAAGGGAAAGGGAAAGAAAAAGGGAGGGCGAAGAAGAAGAGCGAGGAAGAAAAAAAAGTAATGAAAGATAAGCGAGCGAAAGAAAGCGAATCGATTCGCTGCGTCGCATAAGCGAAACGCCGACTCTCGTAAGATTAGGTGTTTAGTTGGGTTAGTTAGGGCAGTGGTTTAGGGCAGGTCTTTCATAACCCTAAGCCTCATCAAGGAATTTGCTTGACTTCGGGCGTAGTGGTCTAGGGAGCGAGTCTTTGGCGCGATCCTAATGATCATTAGGGTCTTTTGTCGATTTTGAGTGTAGTGCGGTGGTTTAGGGCAGGTCTTTTGTCAGAGATTATGTAGTGTAGTGTAGTGCAGTAATGTAGACGGTGTATCATGAAACAAATTTAATTTGACTTATCAGGATCATGAATGTGTGATGGTCGCGTTTTTTGGGTTATTTAGATAAGGAAAGTGTTGAGTTGAATTGGTAGATACTTGTTTGTATCATAAAAGTGTAGTCTTTTGTTTGGTGAACGCAATTTTTGCTTATTTATATAAGGAAAGTGCTGTGTTGAATTAGTGGACACTTGTTTGCATTGAAAAAGTGTAGTCTTTTGTTTGTTGGACGCAATTTTGGCTTATTTGCATAGGAAATGTGCAGTGGTTGATATAGCGGACAGTTTTGACATGTTTGGATTGCAAAGTGTAGTCATTTGATATAGTGGACACCTGTCTATGTACGCAATTTTGACATATTTGGTGATTTTAGATAGACTTTCATTAGGTTAGTTGTCAAGAAAATAAGAAGTGCGCAAATTTGGTCATTTTGGGTAGACTTTCATTAGGAAAGTGGTGAAGAAAATAAGAAGTGCGCAAATTTGTTGATTTCACATAGACTTTCATTAGGAAAGTTGTCAAGAAATTAAGGATTGCGCAAATTTGTTGATTTTGGGTGGACTTTCATTAAGAAAGTGGTCAA